>NC_047109.1:94378560-94678560 GCF_902500255.1 Thalassophryne amazonica
AATTTGCCTTACACCAACACATTCTAGTTGAAACAAAATAGTCAACATGTGCTTGTAGTGCAGACATTTAACTTTAACTCAAAGGGTTTAAAAAATTACATTAGCCATTTAGGAATTGTGTTCATTTGTTGAATAGTCCCTCCATTTTCAGAATCCAAAAGTAATGAGCAGTGTACGAGTTAGTGCACATAGAGACTTCATCGATGATGCTGTGAACTTTGCAGAATCAGTGGATACTCTGACTGCAGCATTTGAGAAGCTGAGTGAGGAGTTGGAGTGTATAGATTTGCAATTGTCTCTGCGCTGAAAAGGCCAAATTTGCAGAAAGACTCATTTATATCAGCAGTGATGCTCGTGTCACTGGTTCCTGGGCCTTTGAGATCGAGGGACAGCTGGGAAGAGCTTGTAGTGTTGTCAGGTCACTGGACAGAGGTGTTTGTCAATGCTGATGCCTTTGCAGAAGAAGACCGTTCCAAGTTTTTAGGGCCCCGGTGCTTCACATCTTACTGTACTTATAGTTGAGACTTGGATGCTTTGTTCACTCTGGAATGGTTTTGTGTCAGATACAGTGTTGCTTTGGGATAAGTGTCACTTGCATTGTGAGGGAATAGTAGAGAAGCTTGAATCTTCGACTGGACTGGGTTGCTTGACGTGACAACGTTTCGCTTCAAATCACAGAAGCTTCCTCAGCTAAAATTCTTGCTCTGGTAGTCTGACTTCTGTCTTGACTCTTGTAGAGAAAAATAAACCAGAAGCCAACAAAAGCTGGAGTTTTTAACCTAACCAGACCCTCCTACCGAGAGGCCGACTGCTATAGGCTAGTGACTAAACAATAGTTCTAATTAGCACCTATTGTGCTCTAGTTAGCACTCTCCTAATGATGGGATGGAAGCCTCCCCTGATGGCTCCCTTGACAACTCTCCTGATGACATGAATGACTCATTACCATGAACAAAAGACTGAAACTGCTTTGACCTGAGTACCACATTGTAAACAGGAGACAAAGCGTGTCTGAGACCCGCCCCCCTGCCCAAAGAGCAGATATTGGTCAGTGTGAGTGGGTTTTCTGTAAACCTCTGTCTGGAGCTGCCTGTTCTCTCCATTTGTAACATCACAGTCCAAGAAGGCTAAATGGTTGTTTCTGGCATCCTCACGTGTGAACTTGATATTGGAATCCACCGAATTGATGTGTTCTGTAAAGTCCTCGACCTCCTGTTGCTTGATTTTAACCCATGTGTCATCGACATATCTGAACCAGTGACTGGGAGAGATGCCCATGAATGACGTCAAGGCTGTCTTCTCCACTCGCTCCATGTACAGAATCTGTACATGGTACCCACGATGGTCCCTGGACAAAGTGCAGAAGTCCCAGAAAACAAAGAGACCAGATAGACAGGAGACAGAGACAAGAAGAAGAGGAGTGTCTCTCCCTTATTTAGCAGGAGTAGGGGAAAAACTACAGAGGATCTTCAGACAGCACAAAATCCCAGTTTACTTTAAACCGGTTAACACCTTGAGACAGAAATTAGTTCACCCTAAGGACAGGATCCCTAGTTACAAACAGAGCAATGTAGTGTATTATATCAGATGTCAGGAAAACTGTAATGAACACTACATAGGTGAGACTAAGCAACCTTTAAACAAGAGGCTATACCAGCACCGCACAGAGGTCGCCAGTGGACCTCAGTCTGCAGTTCATCTCCACCTGAAAGACACTAACCACGCGTTTGAGGACAAGGAAGTTACAATCTTAGCCAGAGAGAAGAAATGGTTTGAGAGAGGTGTCAAGGAAGCATTCTTTGTAAAACAGTTGAAACCCAGCCTTAACAGGGGGGCGGGTCTCAGACACGCTTTGTCCCCTGTTTACAATGTGGTACTCAGGTCAAAGCAGTTTGTCTTTTGTTCATGGTAATGAGTCATTGACGTCATCAGGAGAGTCGTCAAGGGAGCCATCAGGGGAGGCTTCCATCCCATCATTAGGAGAGTGCTAACTAGAGCACAATAGGTGCTAATTAGAGCTATTGTTTAGTCACTAGCCTATAGCAGTCGGCCTCTTGGTAGGAGGTGTCTGGTTAGGTTAAAAACTCCAGCTTTTGTTGGCTTCTGGTTTATTCTTCTCTACAAGAGTCAAGACAGAAGTCAGACTACCAGAGCAAGAATTTTAGCTGAGGAAGCTTCTGTGATTTGAAGCGAAACGTCCTCATGTCAAGCAACCCAGTCCAGTCGAAGATTCAAGCATCTCTACTATGGAATCCACCTGGACAACTGAGAGCCTACACAGAAACATTGTGAGGGAACATCGACTACCACATTTTGGCCATGTGGCGCGCTTCTTAGGCATGGTACAGTATGCAGGTGCCTAAGTGTTAAGGACTACAATGGCTGGAAAAGTCCAAAGAAATGCCCATATTTCACCTAGCTGTGCCAGGTTACTTTTGAGAGATGGAGATGGAACCATTGTATGCCTGGGTGGTTGTCATCCAGGACCCAAGGCAGTTCCCCAATGTGGTGGATGTGGTGGCATGCAGCATCAGCACATGCTCCAAGACCCGATGCTCTGTGCATGTGTGTGGCTTCTTGTTTTTAAGTTACAAGACTTTATCGTTGAAGAACACAAGTGTATATTCATTATTTTTATTTCTAAACAGCGGTACAGGTATTATTAGTTAAAATTTGTTCATGAGGACGATTATTGTTGATGCACATTCACAACGGTGAATTAATGCGTTGTTCGATTCAGTGTTTATTATGTTATATGTATACAGATGTTCAATCATTTTAATTTTTTTATAAATACTTGAAAGTATATCAATATATGTTGCATTTGTTTATTTTAGTCATCCATTATTTTGGACTTTTTTGTTAATGGGGCTTTTCCACAGCTTTCCGTTCCTTCCCATTTCATCCCGAATAGCAAATCTGGTGCATTTTAAAGCATCAGAGTTACTTCTTGATCCATCTTTGTCAGTCTTGAATAAACCTGATATATGTAGTAGTTACGGCCATCATCAGCACAAGTTTTGAAATCCGGGTGAAATTTTCAAGCTGTTCAACAATTTAATCCCGAGTCGCCAAATCATTGCTTGTGCGTGGTAACTTGGATGGATGGATGGATGGATGAGATTTATTGTCATTGTCATTACAAGTGCAACAACAACGAGATTACATCCACACTCACATTTCCACAGACAAGATACAGCAATTAATCCACAATTATTACTTGTTTACCGTAATAATGGCACACATCAGAATTAAGACAACACATATACATTTGGCATTGTTTATGTGCACTAAACTTGAAACAGTCCGTTTTCCAAATTGAGGCGATGTGAGTGTGTGGTAGCCGCTGCAACAGGAGTCGCGCCGCCACTAACTTGGGGGGAACAGGGACCTGCCGCAGCTAAAACCACGCAGCCCCTGGAGGGGAGAAGGGGTGGCGTGAGCGGTGGCCGGGATGGGTTGTGTGATGGGGGGCAGGAGGGAAAGTGGAGTATGCTTCAGTCTTTGTCCATGTGTGAGTCTGTCTGTCCTTGTGTACTGGAGTAAGAGAGATAAGGAGGCAGCCAATGTTCCCCAAGGCCGTAGAGATTCTTCTGGAGGAAAAACAATGGGCATTTTATCCTTGAGAGGCTGATAAGCCTGCCGTGTTTGTGGTTGAGCAGTGAAAAACACTTTTCCAGCTTCACATGAACAAACCAGATCCCAATTATGAAAATTCCCCGGCCTCTGAAATCTTCACCTTCTCCTGAAAGGCGCGCATTTGCTCCGAGATGTTATCCAATTTGCGTCTGAGTTCAAGGGTTAACACAGTCTGAGAATGCATCGCCTTGCCCAACTCATTAATCGTGATGGACAAGCGAGGGGTCGTGGTTTTGGCAGCAGCCGTCTTGCCAATCTTCCGGTAGGTCAGGGCAGCACATAAGCCAATAAGTACCAGCCGTCCTACTATGGTTCAAGGTTTCTTTATTATCCCCGTGGGGCAATTTGTTTGCAGCAGCAGTTACAAACTCAAACAAACACAACAACAGTACAACAAAAACATTTACAAATGTGCATTGAGACAACAAATAGCATTTGGAATCAGGGACTTTTTAAACCTGTTAGTTCTACACCGAGGGACAACATAACAGCGGCCGGATGGGAGCAGTGAAAACTCATGCCAAAGAGGATGAGAAGGGTCAGCTATAATAGCCTTAGCGTTTTTAAGACATCTGACCTTAAAAATTTCATTAAGATCGTTAAGTGAGCCTCTGGTGATTTTACAGCACACCTTCACAATGTCCATAAGATGATTTCGCTGTTTGATGGACAAACAATCAAACCAGCAAATGGAAGAAAAGGTTAAAATAGATTTGATAAAACATGAATAAAATATTTTCATAAAGGAAGTGTCCACATGAAAGTTCCGAAGCTTCCGTAAAAAATACATGCGCTGGTTGGCTTTTTTACAAACTGCATCCACTTGGGGCTCAAAGCACAGTTTATCATCAGTGATGGTCCCCAAGTATTTGTACTCCTGGACCCGCTCTACACACTGGTTATTTATGAGAGCGGGAGGGAGAACAGAAAGTGACCTGCCAAAATTAATAACCGTTTCTTTGGTTTTGGTCACATTGAAATCTAAAAAGGATGTGTTGCACCAGTCAATAAAATCTGATAAAACAGGACCACGCTCGAGGTCTTCCTGATTTTAAAGTGACACAATGACAGAGTCGTCAGCAAATTTAACAATGTGAGGATTGATGTATTTACTCTGACAGTCATTGGTGTATAAAACAAATACAACCCCTGGCAAAAATTATGGAATCACAGGCCTCGGAGGATGTTCATTCAGTTGTTTAATTTTGTAGAAAAAAAGCAGATCACAGACATGACACAAAACTAAAGTCATTTCAAATGGCAACTTTTTGGCTTTAAGAAACACTATAAGAAATCAGGAAAAAAAATTGTGGCAATCAGTAACGGTTACTTTTTTAGACCAAGCAGAGGGAAAAAAATATGGACTCACTCAATTCTGAGGAAAAAATTATGGAATCATGAAAAACAAAAGAACACTCCAACACATCACTAGTATTTTGTTGCACCACCTCTGGCTTTTATAACGGCTTGCAGTCTTTGAGGCATGGACTTAATGAGTGACAAACAGTACTCTTCATCAATCTGGCTCCAGCTTTCTCTGATTGCTGTTGCCAGATCAGCTTTGCAGGTTGGAGCCTTGTCATGGACCATTTTCTTCAACTTCCACCAAAGATTTTCAATTGGATTAAGATCCGGACTATTTGCAGGCCATGACATTGACCCTATGTGTCTTTTTGCAAGGAATGTTTTCACAGTTTTTGCTCTATGGCAAGATGCATTATCATCTTGAAAAATGATTTCATCATCCCCAAACATCCTTTCAATTGATGGGATAAGAAAAGTGTCCAAAATATCAATGTAAACTTGTGCATTTATTGATCATGTAATGACAGCCATCTCCCCAGTGCCTTTACCTGACATGCAGCCCCATATCATCAATGACTGTGGAAATTTACATGTTCTCTTCAGGCAGTGATCTTTATAAATCTCATTGGAACAGCACCAAACAAAAGTTCCAGCATCATCACCTTGCCCAATGCAGATTCGAGATTCATCACTGAATATGACTTTCATCCAGTCATCCACAGACCACGATTGCTTTTTCTTAGCCCATTGTAACCTTGTTTTTTTCTGTTTAGGTGTTAATGTTAATGATGGCTTTTGTTTAGCTTTTCTGTATGTAAATCCCATTTCCTTTAGGCGGTTTCTTACAGTTTAGTCACAGACGTTGACTCCAGTTTCCTCCCATTCGTTCCTCATTTGTTTTGTTGTGCATTTTCGATTTTTGAGACTTATTGCTTTAAGTTTTCTGTCTTGACGCTTTGATGTCTTCCTTGGTCTACCAGTATGTTTGCCTTTAACAACCTTCCCATGTTGTTTGTATTTGGTCCAGAGTTTAGACACAGCTGACTGTAAACAACCAACACCTTTTGCAACATTGCGTGATGATTTACCTTCTTTTAAGAGTTTGATAATCCTTTCCTTTGTTTCAGTTGACATCTCTCGTGTTGGAGCCATGATTCATGTCAGTCCACTTGGTGCAACAGCTCTCCAAGGTGTGATCACTCCTTTTTAGATGCAGACTAACGAGCAGATCTGATTTGATGCAGGTGTTAGTTTTAGGGATGAAAATTTACAGGGTGATTCCATAATCTTTTCCTCAGAATTGAGTGATTCCATATTTTTTCCCTCTGCTTGGTCTAAAAAAGTAACCATTACTGACTGCCACAATTATTTTTCCTGATTTCTTATAGTGTTTCTTAAAGCCAGAAAGTTGCCATTTGAAATGACTTTAGTTTTGTGTCATGTCTGTGATCTGCTTTTTTTCTACAACATTAAACAACTGAATGAACATCCTCCGAGGCCGGTGATTCCATAATTTTTGCCAGGGGTTGTAAAAGAGGAGACAGAACACATCCCTGTGGTGCTCCGGTGGAGGAGAAAAGAACATCTGACAGCTGCCCAGTCACCCTAACGCGCTGGGACCGCCCAGTTAAAAAGTCCAGAAGCCAGCTAACAATGCTCGGTTCAAAGTAAAAAAGTTCATTAGTTTATCTGCCAACACATGAGGCTGAATGCAGTTAAATGCAGAGGAAAAATCTACAAAAAGTAAACGAACCAAAGATTTTGCTCCGTCCAAGTGCTTGAAAACCAAATGTAAAAGTACCCCAGTGGCATCATCAACACCTCTACCCGGTCTATAGGCAAACTGTAGGGTCGGGTTTATCTTGTACCAAGTCCATTAGTGATGTCTTGACCAATTTCTCGAAGGTTTTCATCACTAATGAGGTAAGTGCCACAAGTCAGAAATCATTCAATTCCTTTGGTGATTTATTTTTTGGAATGGGAATGATAATTGATTCCTTCCACAGACGAGGTACACAATGTAGCTGTAGAGACAACTGGAAGATATAAGTGAAAATCTCTGCCAATTGCTCAGCACAGTTCTTTAAAAGCCTACCTCCAATGCCATCTGAGCCAGGACTTTTCCGCTTGTTAATTGAACAGAAGGCTTTCTTCACAGCCTCTGTATCAATTGTTACAGTGGGAGGACCGAGAGTAACATCTTTAAAGACAGAAACCCCCTTACTAAAATCATGAACATCAAATCTGTTGTAAAACACATTAAGGTCAATGGAGAGGTTCAGATTAGTTTTCTCATTAAGTGAGACAGCGTCCTTTATCGATTTCATTCCCATCGTATTTTTCACACCTTGCCATGCAGATCGGGCATTTCCAGCACTCAATAATGTTTCAACCTTATTTTTATAAGAGAACCTTGCAAGTTTAAGCTCTTTTTTAACTTGCTTCCTTAACTCGTACTGCCGAGTGTCTCCTTGGTTATAAGCAATGTTCCTCTGATTAATAGAGGCCTTGACAGATTTAGAAACCCATGGTTTATTATTAGCAAACACTGAGATGGATTTCTTAGGTATAAGCATGTCTTGACAAAACAAAATGTAACTTGATACTATTTCAGTTAATTTGTTTAAATCCGTGAAAGTAATTATAAACACATTCTAGTCAGTGCATGCGAAGCATTCCTGCAGCGCCAGCATCGAGTCTTCCGACCAGGCCGGAACCAATCTTCGCTCCAGCTTGTTCCCCCTAAGGATAGTTTTGTATGTCGGAACAAGGTAAACAGTGTTATGATCAGATGAACCGATGGAAGCCCTCGAAAGCGATTTGTACACTCCTTTCACGGTTCCAAAGCAAAGATCAAGACATTTGGAATGTCAAGTCGGGCAAGTGACATATTGAAAATAGTGTCCAAGTGCTTTCCCCAGTTTACAATGGTTAAAATCCCCCATTAAAAGAATAGGAGCATCTGGTGCAAGCCCCTGGGTTCGCTGCACAGACTTTGTTAGCACCTGTGTGGCTATATCTGCATTTGCTTTGGGGTGTATATAAACCACAGATACAAAAATCTGAGGGAATTCCCTTGGCAGATAAAAGGGACGTAATGATACGGTTAGCAGTTCAATGTCTGATGTGCATATGGACTCTTGAATGATTGTGGTTTTGCACCAGCGTTTATTAATGTACAAACATAGCCCCCCAAAAAGTGACTTGCCGGTCACAGTGGGGTCTCTGTCAAGTAAAGGTGTACCAAAGCCCTCCATGTCCAAGTCTACCTGGGAGTCATGCTTTTTGAGCCACGTCTCTGTGAAAGCAAGGATGCAAGCGTCCTTATATTCTCTTAGGAACCGCACATTGGCTTGTAATTCATCCACTTTATTTCGAAGTGACTGTACATTCGCCAGCATTATAGACGGGAGAGGAATCCGCAGATGACCAAGTCTTTTCAGTCTTTGTCGTACACCGCCGCATCGCTGTCTTTTCCTCCGTAACCCTGGGTGCCTCGCTGTCCAACCGGCCCCTGGAGTGAAAGCATGCGGGCGGAGGATCTCCTGGGGGAAAGACGCATCTGGATCCACAGAACCGAGTTTGGTATTGCTGTGGAGAAGAAGGAATTGCCTCGAGTACTACAGTGGCTCCCCCTTCACTGAAAGACGGCTCAACAGGTAACAGAGCAGTGTCCATAAGAGGAAAAGGCCCACTACGAGGTCTGTGAGAAAAGTATCGGACCTTTTTTTTTCTTTTCAAAAACCATATGGATTTGAATCACGTGTGATTGCATCAGCCAAGCTTGAACCTTCGTGCGCATGCGTGAGTTTTTTCACGCCTGTCGGTTACGTCATTCGCCTGTGAGCAGGCTTTGTGTGAGCACTGGTCCACCCCTCTCGTCGGATTTTTATTGAGAATAAATGTCTGAACGATTTGGAGCTTTGCTGCATCAATTTTTTTCCAGAAACTGAGAGACCTCCAGGTGGACACCGTTCGGAAAATTAATATGGCTTTCAGGGACGATTTTATGGGGATTATACAGATTAAGGAGTGTTACTGCCACTTTAAGGACGGCCCACAACTGCTGACAACGAGGCGCACTCCCAGCGCCAATCAACATGCTCAGACCCCGCTGAAACAACCAGATCATTTCCAACGTGAAGGCTTTGTTGATCCGGGACCTCGTCTGACTTTCACAAAAAGGCAGGAGACGTGGACATCAGCACTTTTTCGGCACATTCCACTGTTACAGGAGTTTTTTTCATGGAAAGAAAAGCGGAGGGACGCGCCACGGAGCCGTTCATTACGTGGGACAAAACCACCTCGGTGTTGGTCTCACAGGACGGCTTTCAGGTGGGTTTCAGATGGATTCCGGTTGCTTTTCACTTTGTGATTATCCGATTGTGATTGTGCATGAGCTGGACATGCCCCAACATGTCCTGGAAGGCTTCATCACGGCGTTGCTTTGCGCCATGCGGCTCCACCGCGACGCACGGAACTCCTCCGCACGTCTGTCTTAATGTGCTGAAAAAGTGCTGATGTCCACGTCTTTTCACAATTCCTGTGCTAGTCAGACGACATACCAGATCAAGACAGCGTCCAGTTTAGAAATGAACGGCACATTCCACTGTTACAGGAGTTTTTGTCATGGAAAGAGGAGAAAATGAAATGATCTGGTTGTTTCAGCGGGGTCTGAGCATGTCGATCGGCGCTGGGAGTGCGCCGCGGTCTCAGCAGTTGTGGGCCATCCTTAAAGCGGCAGTAACACTCCTTAATCTGTATAATCCCCATAAAATCGTCCCTGAAAGCCATATTAATTTTCCGAACGGTGTCCACCTGGAGGTCTCTCACAGTTTCTGGAAAAAAACTGATGCAGCAAAGCTCCAAATCGTTCAGACATTTATTCGCAATAAAAATCCGATGAGAGGGGTGGACCACTGCTCACACAAAGCCTGCTCACAGGCGAATGACGCAACCGACAGGCGTGAAAAAACTCACGCATGCGCACGAAGGTTCAAGCTTGGCTGATGCAATCACGTGATTCAAATCCATATGGTTTTTGAAAAAAATAAAAAGGTCCGATACTTTTCTCACAGACCTCGTATTTGGTAAGCCATTGTCCAGGTAGGATTGGACAGATTCAGAACATCCCAGTGTTCTCAAAAGTTCACAGAAAGTCTACAAAACACTCAAACAAAACTCAGCCTCTCACACTAATGCTGCATGTCGCCAGCGCCATCATTGCAAAAAAAAAAAACAAATATGAATAAATCCTTGACGTCCTCCACAGGGAAAGGTGCAAAGCATGCAACCCGCCACGTCTCCCAGGCGTCGAGAACATAGCCCACAGGGTAAGTTCCATCCGGGCACGCAGGGTCCCCCGGCCCTGATCTTCTTGTAGAAAAAATGGTGTCAGTAGCGTTCAGAGACCAGCTGATCAATTCCATGATTAATCCAATATAGTTTGAAGAATTCACAGCCTGGTGAAGTAGGGACTTTGAAGGTTGGAGCAGAGATAGAGGAGAGAGGAGGAGATGCAACCGCCCTCGCTGGAGTCCCAAGCAGTGAATGCCTTTAAACTGGGTATTTCTAGTGAGTACATCTTGAAACCTATTTAATTGTGCTTTGGGGTATAAATTTGAAGCAGTGCTTGTTGCGGTTCTGGCTGAGGGCTTACTTGTGTTTTTGGGCAGGTTGCCAGGTCTGCACTTTATAAGCCAGCCTGTTAGGAGACAAGCCGGAGTAAGCTGTTTCATCCCGTTTTTTGCTTTTTTTTTTTTTTTTTTTTTTTTTTTTGGATTATGGGTGATCATAATAGAAGGGCGCCCTGTGGAATAGGGGTGTAGCAAAGTATGATTCCAGGCTTCGACCTGTGCACAGGTAAAGATTGTCACTAGTGTATTTGTAATGGGGGATAAGTTGCATCATAAATCTGGCTTCACAGGAAATTTTGCTGAGTAAAATATACTCTGCCAGGATATCATTTGGTCCCAGTCTAAATATTATTTCGATTATTGAGTATTTTTTTGTATTATTGAGTACATTATTGAGTAAAATACACTCTATTATAGAGTGAAATCAGCTCTACCATCTTGACAAATCAAGTGTTTCTACTCCAATAAGAGTTGATTTTACACTGTGATAGAGTTGATTTAGCCCTGTGATAGAGCATATTTAACTCTGTTTGGATTGGGACCAAATGTTATCCCAGCAGAGGACATTTTACTTTGCAAAATTTACTGTGTGGTCACATAAATGGAATTAAAATTGTCAGATGAATTTGTATTTAAAAATGTCAGCGCAGTTCAGGATAGTTAACCCAAATCTTGCCATTTCCATAAAATGTGATAACATTTATTGCCCACTTATTAATGATATAGTCATAAACCCAATGGAATACTCGACATCAACTTGGTATGAATGCCATCAAACTGAACATCTGCACCCTTTTATCTCTTCAGCCTTCAGTCATGTCCATCGAGTACACCATTGATATCCAACTGACAGAGTTGGCATTTTCTGAGATCTTGGATTCAGAAGAAGCAGCTTTGAGTACGACTGTCAAAGGTGCTGGGCATTGTGCATCATCAAAACCCACAGCAGAAAGTCCAGCACCTACTGAACAGAAGCTGAAAGAGGAGGAGGACTACAAGGAAGAGGAAGAGCTAAAAGATGGTGCGACTCATTTATTTTCTATGCTGTGGTTAAGGATGGTGTCCTGTAAAACATAAGTTGATCCAAGTCAAGCATTTTGATGTGATTAATTACATAAGTAAAGTGTGTTTTTAAAAGTCAAACACTGATAGATTAGTGCTGAATAAACTAGGCAGAACGGTGGTTTAGTGGTTAGCACTGTTTTCTCACAGCAAGAACATCCCAGGTTCACTTCTGACTGGGTCCTTCGTGTGTGGAGTTCGCATGTTGTCCTGTGTTTGTGTGATTTCCCTCCGGGTGCCCTGGCTTCCTCCCACTTCCAAAAAACATGCAGTTTAGGTGAATTGATGACTCTAAACTGATGGTAGGTGTGAGTGTGAATGTGTTTGTCCGTCAATATGTGTTGGCCCTGCCTATCACCCAATGACCAGCCTCCGATGATCTTTAACTGCATTTGCAAATCCTCTTCAACCTATATTCAATTGAATACACCACAAAGACAAGATATTTAATGTTCAAACTGATAAACTTCATTGTTTTTTTTGCAAATATTTGCTCATTTTGAAATGGATACCTGCAACACATTTCAAAAAAGCTGGGACAGTATACATTTAGCACTAATTATTGGAACATAAAATTGGTTTGGTAAGCTCATTGACCCTTGACCTCCTTACACAGGTGCATCTAATCATGAGAAGGGGTATTTAAGGTGGCCATTTGCAAATGTTTCCCCTCTTTGCATCTCTTCTAATGAGTGGCAACATGGGAGCCTCTAAACACCTCTCAAATGACCTGAAAACAAAGACTGTTCAGCATCATGGTTTAGGGGAAGGATACAAAAAGCTATCTCAGAGATTTCAGCTGTCAGTTTCCACTGTGAGGAACATAGTGAGGAAATGGAAGACCACAGGCACAGTACTAGTTAAGGCCCGAAGTGGCAGGCCAAGAAAAATCTCAGATAAGCTGAAGCGAAGGATGGTGAGAACAGTCATAGTCAACCCACAGACCTGCTCCAAAGACCTACAACATGATCTTGCTGCAGATAGTGTCTCTGTGCATCGTTCAACTATGCAGCACACAAAGAGATGCTGTAATGCAGAGGAAGCCTTTTCTGCGTACACGCCACAAACAGAGTCGCTTGAGGTATGGTAAAGCACATTTGGACAAACCAGCTTCATTTTGGAATAAGGTGCTGTGGACTGATGAAACTAAAATTGAATTATTTTTACATAACAAGGGGCAGTACGCATGGCTGAAAAAGAACACAGCATTCCAAGAAAAACACTTGCTACCGACAGTAAAATTTGGAGGTGGTTCCCATCATGCTGTGTGGCCAGTGCAGGTACTGGGAATCTTGTTAAAGTTGAGGGTCACATGGATTCCTGTCAATATCAGCAGATTCTTGAGAACAATGTTCATGAATCAGTGACAAAGTTGAAGTTGCACCGGTGCTGGATTTTTCAACAACGACCCCAAACACACTCAAAATCTGTTAAGACATTCATGCAGACGAACAAGTACAACATTCTGCAATGGACATCTCAGTCCCCAGACCTGAATATTGTTGAAGGTCTGTGGTGTGATTTTAAGCAGGCTGTCCATGTTCAGAAACCAACAAACCTGTGATGTTTTGCAAAGAAGAATGGTCTAAAATACCTTCAACCGGAATCCAGACTCTCATTGGAAACTATAGGAAGTGTTTAGAGGCTGTTATTTCTGCAAAAGGAGGATCTAGTAAACATTGATGTATTTTTTTCTGTTGGGGTGCCCAAATTTATGCACCTGCCTAATTTTGTTTAAAGAATTATTGCACACTTTCTGTAAATCCTAGAAACTTCATTTCACTTCTCAAATATCACTGTGTTTGTCTGCTATATGATATATTTAACTGAAATTGCTGATCCAAACAACCAATGATTTATAAAGGAAAATCCTGGAAATCATCAGGCATGCCCAAAATTTGCATACAACTGTGTGTACCTGCGTGTGTGTGTGTGTGTGTATGGACTAAATGCAACTTTCAGTGTTAAAATTATTGTTATAAATTTCTTGCAATGATAGGTGACAGTTGTGCCATTGTAAATGAAATTTTCCCTTTACATTTCCACAAAATAGAGATGTCTCATTGGCTTGCATTTCTTTTCCCGATCACTGCATATAGACACAAATGCAACTGGGGGGGGACCTCAGCACTAAGGCAGTACACAAAACATGAGTGTACATTTTAGTCCATGGGCCAAGCAGGTTTTCGGTACCACCAAAGGTGACCAAACGAAACTTAGAATCCAGCCTCAGTGTACCATGGCCTACACAAAAATGTATGATAGCCATCTAGGGGGTCAATGGAGAATTACACAGAGGTCAAAATGTAAAAATGCTCCAATCATTTTGAAAACTGCACAATGCAAATTATTGTTTGGGTTGATAGGGTTCTAATAAGGAATAGTTTGCACCATCTGTCATGCTTAGTTGTCATGTTACAGGGTAACAGTAAAGAAGCTTGAATCTTTGACTGGACTGGGTTGCTTGACGTCCTCACGTCAAGCAACCCAGTCCAGTCGAAAATTCAAGCTTCTCTACTATGGAAACCACCTGGACAACTGAGAGCCTACACAGAAATGTTACAGGGTAACATATACGAGGTCTGTCCGTAAAGTATCGTACCTTTTTATTTTTTTCAAAAACTATATGGATTTCATTCATATGTTTTTACGTCAGACATGCTTGAACCCTCGTGCGCATGCGTGAGTTTTTCCACGCCTGTCGGTGACGTCATTCGCCTGTGAGCACGCCTTGTGGAAGGAGTGGTCCCGCCCCCTCATCGGATTTTCATTGTCTGGAAATGGCGGAATGAAAAGGACTTTTTTTCCATCAGAATTTTTTCAGAAGCTGTTAGAGACTGGCACCTGGAAACCATTCGAAAAATTTATCTGGCTTTCAGTGAAAATTTTACGGGCTTCACAGAGAATAAGGACTTTAACTACAGGTTTAAGGACCCCTTTAAAGGACGGTCGGTGCGGCGGGCTGCGACGATGCGGCACAAACCACTGGATCATTTCTAAGCTGATGGCTCTGTGGATACGAGACCGTCATGTGCTCTTTCTCTGGTTATCACAAGACCTGGACATCAGCCATTTTCCGGCAGATTTCACTTTTAACAAGAGATTTTGTCATGGAAAGCCGCGCGGAGGCTTCGTGCGTCATGACCGATTCGCTGATGAAGCGAGACAAAGGAACACCTCCGTTTCGGAGTGTTAGAGGACAAGTTGGGACAAGAGGACAAGTCCAGCTCTCCACAAGTTCTTTTACCCCATAACTCCAGAACATTCCATCACAGATAGCCCAAATTATGCCTTTTTGGA
Organism: Thalassophryne amazonica; assembly: GCF_902500255.1. Classification (NCBI taxonomy): domain Eukaryota; kingdom Metazoa; phylum Chordata; class Actinopteri; order Batrachoidiformes; family Batrachoididae; genus Thalassophryne; species Thalassophryne amazonica. The sequence continues at coordinate 94,393,503 of NC_047109.1, forward strand.
ATCGTTATGATCAGAAAAATAATGTGGTGTAGTTTTCAACATGATTGGAGCACTTTTTACATTTTGACCTCTGTGTAATTCTTCATTGACCCCTAGCTGGCTACATCTACCACCCTGTGATGGTTGTCACAGATTTTTGTGTAGGCTATGGCACACTGAGACTGGATTCTAAGTGTCATTTGGTCACCTTCAGTGGTACCAATCAGGTCAAAAAGTTATTTTTGATGGCCAGACTTGGACCTTCTCATTTCTTGCCCCCCACAGAGTTGAGTCAGACAGAAGACTACCGCTGCAGAGTCTGCGAGCTTCAGTTGTCCTCCATCTTCAAACTGAAAGAGCACATGAACCAACACACAGGGGTACGTCCATACCATTGTGCTGAATGTCGAAAGCGCTTCTTCAAGGTTTCCAGCTTCTGTGCCCACCTGCGTAAACATCACACAGGGGCTCGTCTATACCGTTGTGTTGAATGTCGAAATCACTTCTGCAAGGTTTTCAGCTACCGCGCCCACCTGCGTAAACATGTTCAGGCTAAAGAGCTTTTCCGTTGCCGTATTTGTCTGATAGGCTTTCAGTCATTTAAAGACTTGAACACCCACCTGGCCATGAATCACTTAAAGAAGGAGTTTTATGAGTGTGACTTGTGCAAATGTCTATTTGCTTCTTTGAAGACATATCAATCCCACAAGCAGTTACACAAAACCAAAGTAGGTTTTACATGCACAACGTGTGGCCGCTATTATTCTACTTCACAGTCCTTCGCATACCATCAGAAGAAGGTATGCTATCGCGTTTTAAGATACACTGATTGTACAAAGACCTTTACTCAGAACATCGCTCTCCTGAAACACCGTTTCTCCCATCTGGGTTTGTTGCCTTACACCTGTGTACAATGCGGCCGCCACTTTCGCTTTGCAAAGCTGTCCTACCAACACAAATGCCAACCTCAGCGCATTAACTGCGTTGCATGAGAGAATTTCTCAACGAGGTGGACTTTCAGCAGCACAAAAAGGACACAGGCTGCTGGGGCCATCTGGAGGCAAAGCCAGATGCGATCTGCTGTCTGGAGTGTGGCCAGTCATTTGATACTAAAGAAGAGCTGAAGAAACACAGTGGCGCTCACCAGAGAGTGCTGAAATGTGTCGAATGTGGAAAGGGCTTCTGGTCAGCCTTGCTGTGAATGTCCCACATGGGTGGTCACGCCAGCAAATCTCCCTGCCTCTGTCAGACAGGTTTTCCTCATCGGCAGGGCTATGACAGTCACCTGAAGACCTGCGGAAAAACACCCCTACCTACGGTAAGTACGCTTTAGTATTTTTACTATTAAATATTGATTGATAGGATACATGGTGAGTATGGTGAGAATATGGTGAGTATTAAATAGTGTGTTAAAGTGTATGTGGTGAAATTGCAAAATTTATAATTGTGATTTTTGTGTGTGTGTGTGTGTGTGTGTCTTGGATCTGAAAAGTATTGATAGCACATCACTTTCCACATTTTGTTATGTTACAGTCTGATTCTAAAATGGACAAAATTAATTTTTTTTCCCTCAAAATTCTACATACAGTACTCCATAATGACAAAAAGGTTTTTTTTTTTTTTTTTTTTAAGATGTTTGTAACTTCATTAAAAATAAAAAAACTAAGAAATCACGTGCACAAAAGTATTCACATCCTTTGCCATGAAGGTCAAATATGAGCTCAGGTGCATTCTGTTTCCAGTGATCATCCTTGAGATGTTTCTACAGTTTAAATGGAATCTGACTGGGGTAAATTTGGTTGATTGGATATGATTTGGAAAGGCACACACCTGTCTACATATAAGGTCCCACAGATGACAGTGCATGTCAGAGTACAAACCAAGCATGAAGACAAAGGAATTGTCTGTAGACCACAGAGACAGGATTGTCTTGAGGCACAAATCTGGGAAAGGCTAAATGGAAGAAGTTCAGATCCACCAGGACTCTTCCTGGAGCTGGCTGACCATCGAAACTGGGCGATCAGGGGAGTGGCAGCATCATGCTGTGGGGATGTTTTTCAGCGGCAGGAACTGGGAGACTAGTCAGGATTGAGGGAAAGACGAATGCAGCAATGTACAGAGACATCCTGGGTGAAAACCTGCTCCATAGCACTCTTGACCTCAGACTGGGGTGACGGTTCATCTGTCAGCAGGACAGTGACCCTAAGCACACAGCCAAGATATCGAAGGAGTGGCTTCAGGACAACTCTGTGAATGTCCTTGAGTGGTCCAGCCAGAGTCCAGACCTGAATTCGATTGAACATCTCTGGAGAGATCTGAAAATGACTGTGCATCTTAAAGGGGTTTGGACTGAATTTTGAGGGAAAATGAATGTACCCCATTTTGGATTAAGGCTGAAACATAACAAAATGAGGAACAGATGAAGCACTGTGAATACTTTCTGGATGCACCGTATATCAAAACTTATTGGTGGCTGCATGTACATTAACTCAAAAATTTCCTTTACTCACCTGCAGTCTGGACTCATTTTTCTTTTCTTCTTCCTGTTCATATTGTGTATTTTTGTTCATATTGTATATTTGTACGGCACCCTCACTGTTCAGAATAAGACAAAACTCCACAGAATGGTGTCAACAGCATTAAAACTAGTGGAAAAGACAGGCCAGCAGCCTCTTCAGGCTCTGTATGAGGAGGTGGTTGTTAGACAAGCTTTCAAAATTACATCTGACCCATCTCATGTTCTAGTATTCTCAGAATACGACCTGCTGTCCTCAGGAAGGCGTTACAGAGTTTGCAAATGCAAGAGTAACTGGTATAGATTTTCTTTCATTCCCATTTCCATTTCTTTCCTTAACAAACAGTTAAATACATCCCGGTCCTTGCCACCACCTCCTCCGTCCTTGGGTGGGAGGAGGTGGTGCAGGTGTGCGTGTTTTTTGTTTTGATTGTTTGTTTTTTGTTTAATAGCATTGTGTTGTACAGGTTTTGAACTGCAGTTTTATGGCATTTTAATTATTTGTTCTTATTTGCACTGTATTCTTGTCCTTGCTTTTGTGGCCCTTACAGGTCTGTTTTTGTTGTATGTGGCAGCTTCCAAGAGGGACTATAAAGTTGTTGTCGTCATCATCGTCTTCCTTTGCATCCTTTTTAATGTGCGGGGTGGTGGCCAAGTGGTTAATGTGCTTGGTTTCAGTGCAGAAGGTTCCAGGTTTGAATCCCACCCCTGCCACATTTCTCCATGTAATATGGAGTTGCGTCAGGAAGGGCATCCGGCGTAAAACCTGTGCCCATTCAACATGCAGATCCACCTTGGATTTGCTGTGGCGACCCCGAGTGCAAACAAGGGAGCAGCCGAAGGGACTTACTAAACTCCAGATGATGCCATGCTGGGCAGCTGGAGTTGTCAGGATCTGCTCCGGCCCAAGGTTCATGTCTGGGTTTCCCCCCTATTTTGGTCTAGGCTTCCACTGATGTTTGTACAGTTTTACGTTTTATATTATTATATGTTGTCATGTAAGTCTTGTTTTGGTTCTGTTTGTTTCTTTACTTTGTGTAATGCTTTTGTTACCGGTTTTATTCTGTGTATCATTTATTTATGGTTTAGTCATTCATTGCATTACCTAGTCCCTGGTTTTGATTTGTTCATCATTTATTTCCTATTCTGTCAATAGTTTGTTTAGTCATGTTTAGGGTATTCAGTTTCCTGTGTCACGTCATCTCTTTTTAGTTATTATCACTGGTTTTCCACTCCTTACCTCGCCACCTTAGTTTTAGTTTCGCCCCCCCCCCCTGTTTTGTTCATGTTTATTATGGTTAGTCAAGGACGTCACATTTTGCACCGTTGGTTGTTCTGTCATGTAATTATCTTGCCCCAGTTCACTTTACTTTTACCTTACTGTACTCTCTTGCACTTACCTTTGTCTTCCCTGGTCACGCCCCCTTCCAGCACTCTCTGCACACCTGTTCCTCATTTCACACTCTGATTCTTCCACTAGTATTTAAGCCCTCACAGTCTCACAGTCCCTCCCCAGATTGTTGCATTTTGCACTTTCCAGCTTCACGCCATTGTCCAGTTGTGCCTTGTTGTATTTCTGACCTTGCTAGTGTTACCGACCTCCGCCTTGTCTTATCCCTGAACTTTGCTTGTTTTTTGGACTCTGCCTCAGCTTGCTACCTGCCTGTACCTCCACCATGTTGATTGATTCCCTGTGTACCGAACCTGTTGCCTGCCTATTGGATAAAGCCATTTTTCTTGATCTACACCTGTGTCTGTGAGTCTGCATATGCCTCCTACAACCTTCAGGGCCAAGCCACCACAAGCCATGACAGAACAATCTGGCCAGTACCTGGAGGCAGTGGACTCAGATCCTGAGCTGAACTTGATGACAATTAAAGAGATCTTCGCTGACATAAGATTTTTTTTTTCACCTGTTTCCGCCACACCTACACCCCATGGGAAAAGTTTGACTACCTGGAGCAAGCTTGGGAAGTCACTGAAGCAAATACCTGGCTCTACAGCCTCTTCCCTGACTTAGAAGATCTGGACAGTTTGTTTACTGCAGAGAGGCTCCCAGACTGGGTGAAGCAACCTGAGCTATATCCGCAGTCCACTTGCCCGCCATGCAATGATGACACTGAGTGGGTTGACTTAGATGAGGATTCCTCATCTGAGACAGAGGAATCATCACCCCAGCAGATGGCAAAATTTCTCTTCAAAATACAGGACTTATTTTTTGAATTCAGAGACAGTTCAGGAGAGCGGAACAAGCAGCGCATTCTTTCTGCTTTAGAACTCCTACATGCTGCACCCGAAATGGTAACTGCCTTCCCAGAGTTAAAACATATCAAAGCTACAAAGCTCAGGAGTATGCAATTAAAATTCAGAGAGGTCCAGGTTGAGAAAATGTCCTCAAGCAAATGTCCCAAACATCATAATATTGGCTATGAATTATGATTTAGTGCCATATATTTTGAAGTAGTCTAGTAGTTGTATCAATGTATATATGTTGTTAATAACTGTCAAATAAAATAAAGTACAATTCAGTAGTAGTTGTGAGATAGTGGTTAGCACTCTTGCCAAACAGCAAGAATGTCCAGGGTTTGAATCCATCTGTGACCATTTTTTTTTTTTGGTCTGTGTGTTGAGTTTGCATGTTTTCCCCGTGTGTCTGTGAGTTTCCACTGAGCACCATTAAAAACATGCTGTTAGTGTGATCAAGTTGTTTGAAAAATATGTGATTAAGATTGGTTCAATGCAGAGACACAATTTTACTAAGAGGATTTAGAAGCTATTAATAACAAGAATAATAACAATGAAGTATTTCAGCAATGTTTATCACAAACACCTGGAATAATGTGGCTTGTTGTGTGGTGAAATGCCTGAACGGAAGTAAAGTTAACTTGCTGCATGTTCAGGTCAGTTCTACTTGAATTCTGGCATTTTCAAATCGCAGTAGACTGTAATTGACCCATCCAAGAATGATGCTATGAAAAAAGTATTAGATGAGTCCCTTGCATGCCAGAAAAGCAGAATCGGGTCTTTCAAACCAGTAATATGAACACAACCTTGGACACTGTTTAATAACAGGCACTGACAGATTGACTTTTTTGTTGTGATAGTTTCTTTCCTCTCTTTTCAGACCAAAATGAAAATCTTCAGTGTTTCCAGTGCTTCATCACGTTCTGCAGTGCCAAAGCTAAAGAAAGACATATGAAGAAGAGCCACAGGGAAGAGTACAAACAGCTGCAGCAGGTACACCTCACAATATCTGCTGTTTGTGTCAGAGATTATTTTTTGAAATTACATTCTACCTGTTTATTTAACCTGCTGGTGGTATGATAAGTGTCAGATCAAAAACAGACTCCTTAACGTTGTTTGTAAATGGTGAATAAAGGTGATCAGATGGCATTTTGAAGAAGGTAACTCTGGTATTATATTATTTTCAGTTTATTTCTTTGTTGTCACAGGGCAACACATTATTCACTTGTTACGTATGCGATCGATCATTTTTGTCATCTGAGGAACTGACCCAGCACCAGCCAACACACAGCAAAGACGACAAACCCTTCAAATGCGTTCACTGCAAAGAGAGCTTTAAAACATTCTGGGAAGTGAGTATAGCACAGTACAGTATATATTACTGTTCTTTGTACACCCAGTTTGTTCTTTTGTGATTTCTGTTTATTTACTTTTTTGTTTTTTGTTCTTTGGTTCTTTTTAAAATGTAATTTTACTTTATGTAATTACAGTTGAGTATATAAGAAGTTATAGTTATTTTATGTATTTATGTTTTATGGTGGCGGCCAAGTGGTTAGTGCGTTTAGTTTCAGTGCAAGAGGTCTCTGGTTTAAACCCCACCCCTGCCACATTTCGCTATGTAATGTGGAGTTGTGTCAGGAAGGGCATCCGGTGTAAAACTTGTGTCAAACCAACATGCACATCCACCTTGGATCTGCTGTTGCGACTCAGAGTGAAAGCAATGGAGCAGCTGAAGGGACTTAATATTTGCCTGTCTGCCACCACAGTAGAGCATAGAAATGTAGAGTAACAGAAATGAAACAATCAGGTTGTTCTTATGTAGACATATCAACCGTTTAGAAATTTCAGCCATTTTTATACGCAGTCCCTCCATTTTCAGAGACCATAAATAATTGGACAAAGTAAATCTAAAGAATCTTCTTAATGTAATGGAACTCATTACTTTTTCTACCAGTTTTTTTTTTTTATACATGTCAGGGAATGGATACATGAACATTTGTAAGTCCACTGAATGTGTCGCGGACTTCATTTACATAAATCATTCCAATCAGATGAAGTCTGCACGATGTAGAGTTTCTCCAATCACAGCCACAGAACCCTGTAACTCCTTCAGAGTGGTCATGGGTGCCTTGGTGTCTTCTCTCACTAGTCTTCTTGTGGTTTGGTCACTCAAGACAGATTCACCGTACAGTACCATACTGTTTGCATTGTATTAATGAATGATGTATTATTTACCTGAGTTATCGAAAGAAAACTGGGTGTAAAAACAATTTATTTTAACAGCAATTCTTATATTTAGTGTATATTAAATTACTTCTGGCATCTGATAATGTAGGAAGAAAAAGAATAATTAAAAATGAGTCCTATGGAGACCCAGTCCCTTTATACAGAGAGTACCGACATGACGAGCCAGGGGAAACGGAAAAAAAAAACAAAAGCTCACCTGACTCGTGGTGCCATCTTGGGGCCAAGTTTGCATTTGTTGTTAAGCTATCTGCGTGTATATCCAGTTTGTTTATTTATTCGCTGAAAATGCCAGGTTGTTGTGTGTTTGGATGCACAAATAGACATAACAAGCGGTTCAAGATGTACAGATTCCCTTCAGATCCCAACAGATGAAATACATGAGAAAATAGTCATAGAACGGCCCAGCTGCAGCTTCCTCTGTGATTCAGGAGGTGATCAGAGCCGTTTAGCCAATTTGCAGAATAAAATGATTAATCCGCCACAAAACAATTATTTTATATACGCAGCATCCAGCGCAGAGCGTGTGGCAGCCGGTAGAACAAAGAATGGCGTCCAGCTGTGAACACAGTGCATCTGATTTGCATCCGCCGCAAATCAGATGCAGTCGCTATAACTTATTTTAGTTCATGATGTGGACATGATGGGCATGCAAAATATCCATTTTACACACCGGACCAGTCCCTGCCAAGCCACAAATCCCCATCAGTTGCGGATATCAGCAGATGACGCCGAATATACAGCGCATATTTGAGTATGTACTGAGTATGTATTGAGTATGTATGGTGTATGTGTAGCCAAAATTTTGTGCAGCTCAAAAATCCTGGTAACGGAAAAACGTGCCTCTACGGAAAATAGCAGACGTGTGCGGGTGTCGGCCGACTCATACAAGCATGTTTCACGCATATTGCGGATGTTAGGGCCCTATCCAACTGGTGTTTAGGAGGATTTGCGTATGGATTGCGCACAAAATTGGCCCATATTCGCCAAACATCTGCAGTATCCGTGTAACATGCCTGTATGAGTCGGCCGTCATCCGAACATGCCCGTGATCATCCGCAGAGGCACGCATGTCCGCAGCCAGGATCTTTGAGCTTTTCAAAAATCTGGATGCGGATAACATCCGCCTTACATACTCCGTATATACTCAATTCATACACAATATATACTCACTCTATGCGCTGTATATCTGCCGTTAACTGCTGATATCCGCAACTGACGGGGATTTGCGGCTTGGCAGCGGACTGAGACAGTGTGTAAAACAGATATATATCGTGCCCATCATGTCCACATCAAACTAAAATATGTTGTAGCGAATGCATACAAATTTTTATTACATCTGCTTTGCAGCTGATTTGCGGACAATCTGTGAATGCATAACAAACACATCACGTAAACCCAAAGTATTATATGTGGTAGAAAGTGACATACCTGCCAGTCAGTGCCGGTCCGGCTGTGTAAATCCACAAATATGTAATAGCTGCTGCAATCCAGGACTTTTATTTAACACCAACAAAAGGAAAAGTTGCTGTTTATAGCCACAACTCACGCTGAAGTCTGTTTTCTGTGACACACTCAAAAAAAAAAAAAAAAACACCCCCCCCCAAACTCATGAACAGTTAGCCCTCACTTCTCTGTGATCAACTTGTTCAAGTCCAGCAAATGCTCCAGAGCCTGTATTGTTGGTGTGAATCGTGATGCAGACGGCCCGAGTGCGCATCTTTTATGACCGCAATGCGGAAGCCGTGCACGCGTAACACGTGCGCGATGCATTCATAATACACCTGTGATAATCTCAATGTGTCGGATCAGTTTCCTCACTTGCGTTATATAACCGTGATTGTTCATCATATATTCGCTATATATTATTAATATATCCGTAATTCATACTGGGACATTTGTTATTTTTGTTGCGGACGACAATGAACGCCCGCAATTTGTATATGCAATTCATGCGCAATTAATCCTCTCCCCAGTGGGATAGGGCCCTTAAGCGAATATGAGCCAATTTTGTACGCAGTCCATACGCAAATCCTACTAAACGCAAGTGGGACCGGGCCCTTAACGTGATACGTTCATTCAACCTCTTGAGTTAAAGGTCAAACATTGGGTGATGCGAACATTCAATGAACATTATGCAAACATTCACAAATGTTCAAATACCATATGAACAGTTGCAGCAGAACATTAAATGAACATTTGTAGAATGTTCAAATGTGAACATTACCTGTCCTCAGTCTTTGTTCATATGATGATCGTGCAATGTTCTTGCTCAATTACCTACAATTTTTGTAATTGTTCCTATTGAGAACAAAAATATTAAGTAAAACAAACTTCATAAATGTTTTAAAATTCAATAGGTTTTATTCCAATAGTGACTTGCAATGTGGAATTCACATAAAATTAACACTGCAGAAACTTTTGAAATTACTTAATTGATAACAGATTAAATGATGGAATTCATCTTTACAGAATTAAACATCATTGCTCAAAAAGCACATAAAATGAAAAATTTTCAACTTTACAAGTTTTTAATCAGATTTGAAGACTCAGTATGAGAGTCAGATACAACACAATTGAACACAATTTTTAAAAGCGAAACTGAACAGTTAAACATATTACAATCAATAAATTTCCTGAGGAAATTCATATGATGAAAAAAATATACAAAAATACAAAATTATTCATTTAAATTATGTTTGATCCCCAGAGAAAAGGTTTCTCTGGAAGTAAAATTAAATTTTATCAAATATTCCACATACAATGCAAATTAAATGCTGCTGCTAATCTGTCCATAAGCTTTGATATTATAGAATATAAACACCCTCATATCATAGAAAATACCCTCAGCCGTATGAGCAGTCTTCTTAATAATTACTTAATTGGTATCCCAGTGCTAAGCGTAATGTAATATACACACACACACAGGTGGGGCCAAAAGTTTACATACCCTGGCAAAAGTTTTGTTTTTTGGCCATTTTTCAGAGAATATGAACGATAAACTTTTTCGCTCATGGTTCGTGGTTGGGTGAAGCCATTTATTGGCAAACAAGTGTTTACTCTTTTCAAATCATGACAACACAAACTACCCAAATGAACCTGATCAAACGTTTACATACCCCTGTTCTTAATACCGTGTACTGCCTGTCTTTTGTGGTAGTTGTGGACGAGGCTCTGAGGGTACAGCTGCCACTGAATGTTTTGGACTTTATTTACATCAGTTATGAAGAAATACAAACAATATGGCACTCTGTTAAATCTGCATGGACAGTTCTGAAAAACTGAGTGACTGTGCAAGAAGAGTGAGGAAAGCCACCAAGTCACCCACACAACCCAGAAGGTGTTATAGGCTTACGTGGCTGTGATTGGAGAAATTATGCACAGTGCAAGCTTTGCATTTTGTATCACCAGTTATCCATCTTCATGATGAAGTGGTATAGAGGAGGATTTTCTTAAAAAGACGACCTGAAATTTTAGCTACAAATTGCCAGAAGATACATGTGAGATGCAAGCCTGGATTTGATCTGTTTTGGTGAAAGAAAATCCTTCTGTGCTCTACTCCACTATGAAGCTAAGAGTAGTGATACAAAATGCAAAGCTTGCACTGTGCACAATTTCTCCAATCACAGCCACATAAGCCTATAACTTCTCCTGAGTTGTCTGGGTATCTTGGTGGCTTTTCCTTGTAAATCACTGCAGAGGTGTTATCAGGTTGTGAAAACAGTGTTTTCAGTTTTCGAAGTATTTTTCAGTAGCTTTTGCATAATATATGATAGACATGTTAGATTTACACAGAAATGAAGCTGTTTTGGAGAAGATTCTGCCATGATGGATTTGCAGCGAAAGAGAGACCAGACGTCACGGTGCCTCTCTACTGTGACTGGCTGTCACGTCACCCCCCCCCCCCCCCCCAAAAAAAATATACTGATTTGCAAGACTGATAGTTTTTCAAACCTGTAATCTGGGTCAGGAAAAAGTTCAGGATGGTCCCGTCTATACTTGTTTGATTCTGCTCGGACAGGACATCTTCAGATTATGGCACAATTGTAGAAATGATGGTAGTACTGTCCATTGATGTGATTTTTATTGCAGGCGCCATGAAAACTCCGCAAATTTCTGGCACGTCCCTGGCAAGGCTGCCTTTGACGGTTCCTGACTTGTCCTGACTGCCAAAGATAAACAGGAGCCGTAGCATTCAAGCAGCCCCTGACAATGATTGTTACTGTACCCTTCCCTTGTTCCATTCCAGGGGTGTATGCAGTTAAGGTATTGATTAGGGCATTCCTCTGGTGCCTGGTTCCCTTGTCCTCGCCATCAAGTCTGTCATTAGCACTCTTGAGCTGCAAGTTGAAAATTTCCTTTGTTAGTCACAAGCAATTATATATATTTTCCTGTTCAGATACTGTATAATTTGAGAGGCATGGTCATAACTGGTATTCAACTCAGCACCTTATTGGACAGGCCCTATATTTTTAACAAGCTGTTTATATTGCTTCCAGAATTTTCTCAATTTAGTTATCAATTAGGTATACCACACAGGTGAAAGCAGATCAGACAAAAATGATTAATCCTCTGTACCCACTGCTATTTGTGTAAAGGGCCTTCCACACCACATGCTTTGCAAGCATCAGAGGCACCACAAATCGGTCTAAAAAGCATTATTTTCAATGAAACGCGTTGCTTTTTAGAGGCGTCTGATGCTTCGCATGAAAAGCCGAGCTAAACCAACGCTTCTGCCAGGAGTGTGCGCATTTCTGCTTGTCAACAGGCTGACGTGGTCAAAGTTCAACCCAATCCAACTTTTGCTGCTCTGAACTGACAAAACTTCACTGTCCAATAGAAACGTGTCGGGTCCAAACATGGAAGACTAGTGGCAGAAACCACTGATCTCTACAAAACAGAAAGGTGTCACAGGACTGCTCATTTATACAGAGCACTTTTCTGAAGAAAAATCCTTGCAAATGTTTTTTTAAACCTCAAAATTAATTTGATTGCTGTATTAAAGCTTTTTCGTGGTTCATCGACGCACATACAACATGGCGATCACTCAGCTTTCCTCTGGAGAAAAAAAAAATCTGAGCGAAAGTCTCCACCTCCTTGCCGCATGCAACACGTCGGGGGTGTGGGAGGCGTTGACGTGACGTGTTGCCTGATGCGTATAAAGCATGCAATGTGAAAGGACTTTTAGTTACCATATTTCCATAAATGCAGCATGTTTCATAATATACTGTGTAAAAAAAATGAAACAGCAAAACTTTAAAGTGATGAGGATCTAACAAACAGAAAACAGATTAACTCACTTCTTCGAGTGACTTTACTGGTAGGCCCGTTACTTCCAGGCACTGCTTGTAATTGGTTCAAGCCCACACTTCTGGTTTAGCTTTCAGGGACGGTCAAAGGATGCAGTGCATCAACTTTGTCATTCAGCTGTTTGATACTGTGAATGATGTCATTCTGCTTCTCCTGGAACACAAAATATGAGGGCTGTCAATAAAGTATAGGTCCTTTTTATTTTTTTCAAAAACTATATGGATTTCATTCATATGTTTTTACGTCAGACATGCTTGAACCCTCGTGCGCATGCGTGAGTTTTTCCACGCCTGTCGGTGACATCATTCGCCTGTGAGCACTCCTTGTGGGAGGAGTCGTCCAGCCCCTCATCGGAATTCCTTTGTCTGAGAAGTTGCTGAGAGAGTGGTGCTTTGTTTGATCAAACTTTTTTCTAAACCTGTGAGACACATCGAAGTGGACACGGTTCGAAAAATTAAGCTGGTTTTCAGTCAACATTTTAACGGCTGATGAGAGATTTTGAGGTGATACTGTCACTTTAAGGACTTCCCAGGACAAGCTGAAAACCTCCACATTTCAGGCTCTATTGATCCAGGACGTCGTGAGAGAACAGAGAAGTTTCAGAAGAAGTCGGTTTCAGCATTTTATCCGGATATTCCACTGTTAAAGGAGATTTTTTTAATGAAAGACGCGAGGACGGGTCCGCGCGTCGGGACACCTCCGTGTTGATAACCATTTGTAAAATCCAGGCGGCTTTTTCAGCTTGAAACAGGCTGACGACGGCGCCTGGGACCGCTGCGCGACGTCTCGCTCCGTGGGAAGTCCTTAAAGCGACAGTATCACCTCAAAATCTCTCATCAGCCGTTAAAATTTTCACGGAAAACCAGCTTAATTTTTTTGAACCGTGTCCACTTCGATGTGTCTCACAGGTTTAGAAAAAATTTTGATCAAACAAAGCGCCAGCCTCTCAGCAACTTCTCAGACAAAGGAATTCCAACGAGGGGCTGAATGACTCCTCCCACAAGGAGTGCTCACAGGCGAATGACGTCACCGACTGGCATGGAAAAACTCACGCATGCGCACGAGGGTTCAAGCATGTCTGACGTAAAAACATATGAATGAAATCCATATAGTTTTTGAAAAAAATAAAAAGGACCTATACTTTATTGACAGACCTCGTATATATACCTTAATAAAGTTCTCACTTTACATTAAATCCTATGCTTCACCAATGATTAAACCAATGCTGTTGACCTTTCATCATGAGCACGGACAAATCTGTGAATGAACCGAGTTGTGAAAGTAAGTAGGTAAGTTAAGTCCCTTCGGCTGCTCCCTTGTTTGCACTCGGGGTCACCATAGCAAATATGAGGTGGCTCTGCATGTTGAATTGGCACAGGTTTTACGCCGGATGCCCTTCCTGATGCAACTCTATAGTACGTGGAGAAATGTGGCAGGGGTGGGATTTGAACCCGGAACCTTCTGCACTGAAACCAAGCGCATTAACCACTTGGCCACTACCCCTGTATCTAACTGAGTGACGAAAGTGGGACATTAAAAAACAAAACAAAAAAAAAAATTAAACTTGAAAGATCTTGGCAAGGCCGTGCCGGGGTCTGGTGGTTGTCCCCCAGAAAAATGTGAAATCTCAAATGCATTCTGGTTAGGGCTGTAGCTATCGATTATTTTAGTAGTCAAGTATTCTATTGATTATTCTGGCAATTAATCGATAAAAAGTACTTTTGCGTTTTAAACATCAATAGTCCAGGGCTGTCCATAAGCAATGGCACAATGTCACTGCGCCAAAGTGTTGGCAATTTGCTGAAATGGCGATGGGATATGCCTTCTATTTTGTTTTCTCCAATTTGTAAAAATTAACCATTTAAGGGTTTTTTTTTTTTAAATAAAGGTTGATGGACTGGGTCCCTGCGTGATTTTTTTTTCTATCCCTCTTTCTCTTCAGCAGATGCATTTCAGCTGGAGGTTGAACATGCAAGCATCGCAGTCAGTTTTTTTATTATTATTATTTTATTTAAGTTACCGTGTTTGTGTTGTGTGTTGCCCAAAAACGCAAAAATTAAAAAGTCACACACTCAGTGTGAGTCTGAGGGAAACACAGAAGAAAGAGTGGACTTATGCTGTTTGCGGGGACAGAGCTGTGACTTGCCCGGTCTGAGAGCTCCTCACACTGGGCAGAGAGACAGCAGCCAGCCGCCAGGTCAATAGTCCCTCCCCACGTAGAGCAGACCATGTGTTTTTTAAAAATAGACAAACACACTGCTTTGCTTTAAATGCACAGTAAGTCTATTTCAGATGATCAGCGTGAACCATCTTTCTCTTAAAAGGTTTTATTTTACTCTCACGTTGGAAAGCAGTAGCTATCGTTGCTAATTTGATTAGCTGTTATGCTCGCCTTTATTTTTTTTCTGCGGACATTGCAGCGCCACACACATGCCTAGCATATGTACTACAACGTTAAACGAAGCTTCGAGGCACAGAATTTGCCTCAAACATTTTTTGTAATCAAATTATTTGAGTTACTCGACTCATCGTTTCAGCCCTAATTCTGATGCTTTCTCAGGTTTATTTACTGACCAAAAGAATCTCCAAAAATAAATAAATAAATAAAATAATTTCTGTTTGGACAGATCACTTTTTCCACCCCAGATAAGGTGGTAAACCTCAGTAGTATAGCATAGAAGTCCTTCTGTTTGAAGTGTATGGTACCATAGACAGTATGCACACACTATGCAAGGGACACAGAAACTGAGTTTTTATAAAAGGAATTCTGTAACTTTATATCAGCAATAAATAAACATGTTTATTAAGTAACAGGGCCTGTAAATTATTTCTTTAAATAAGGAAAGTTAGTATATACACAACTTCATTACTGGCAGATTTTACTGTATTTTCAAATTCTATCCCAAGTAGAACAGAATATTTCCTGTCAGACATTTTGAATATTTTGCTTGCTGAATGTGAATTTTTAGAATCTACTGGCACAATATACTATACAGTCTTATTTAACCATAGTACAAACCTCTGGATAAGGATCAGGCTGATGTGAATCAACTGCAGGCACACACTCAACCCACTGGTCAGATGGAGGATTCAGTGATTTAACAACTCTTAAGGCATGGTTGCTGTTGGGGAGACAAATAATCCGAAAATATTATCATAAACTTAACTTCATAAAGTCTCTTTCTGGGCACTGACATTACTTAAACTTTAATTGCATCAACACTTAAGAAAAGACAGTATATATTTTAGTCATGGTCATAAAAAGTTATGTATATTTTAAATTTAGCATTTATTTAACCAAATTAGTCCCTTTGAGATCGAGACCTCTTTTATAAGTGACCTGGACAATTATAAAGTTTCAAATTCACCCAACCTGCATGTCCTTGGAAGTGAGATGCCCACACACCTTACTGACACCTTTAGGCTTCTGGCTTAATATCAGAATAAATTAAAACAATGTACAAAATATGAATTAGGCCTGTGCCTCTCTGTGGCTAACGTTAGCTTTGTGCTAGTCAAAAATGTGTTGGTTTGGTTCCCATTAGTCCATGTCTGGCATAATCAAGCTTCAAGCAAGTTATGTCTTTTCGGGCTAAAATGGGTTTGTGCTCACATCAGGTTCCATTACCTTAAAGTCTTTTGATAGTCACAGCGTCGTGATGACCGTAGGAAGGCCCCGGCATTTGAAGCTAGCTGCTAACTCGTGGTAGCTTTATGTTGGTTTTCTGTGATCCAGTCGATGATCTTCCAGCGTTAGTCTCCTCTTCTGCTCTCAGTGGTCTCTTAATAATAGTAGTATAGAGACTGAACAGGCAAATTAACGTCTTGAATATAAACGTTTATTTGCCAAAAGGGAACGGAGAGCATGCAGCGCTGTTAATTAGCTAAGTCGTCGTCGTCTTCTTTTCTTCTTTGTTAAACAGCGGGTTTTAGCCCAACTCGGTGCACTACTGCCACCAACTGTTTGGTGGAGAGCACTGCAAGCTTTTTTTTTTGTTTTTGTTTTTTGGGGGTTTTTTGGGGGGGGGGGGTTTGTTTTTTTTTGTCTATGAGCTGTTTTATTTAAATGTCAATGTTTCCTGCTCATGCATGTTGAAAACATCATTTTGTAAATCAATTTTTAATAACTTCAATGTATTTTCCTTATTTCCAAAAATGCTAAAGATATGCTTTTAGAAAATTTGGCAAAATATATGTAACTCAGTGGGACTTCTGGATAATAAGCTGCCATTGCAATCTGTTTCCATAAAAAACATATTTTTGGTAGCTGACAATCACAGTCTGTAGTGACGTAAATTATTTTGCAAAAATTAGTATTCCAACTAAAAGAGTGCATGTTTATGCAAGTTGCCCCAAGACATGTTTCTGAGTTAGCTCTGTCAGTTTATCACAGTAATCTTGAAATTCTATATTCAATAGGCCTGAATAAATCATAAATCGACAAATTATTGGTTACCATGGTAGCCAGAGTGTTTAAATAATTTCCTATTGGTCATTCTACCTATGATTGCACACATAATTTAAATGTAGTCTAACATTAACTTTCTGTAGGCAGTAAATGATATTTAATGTTTTCCTGTAATATGAAATTTTACAAAATTTTAGAATATATATACTTTTATTTAGAGGCAAGCTTTACACATACTACATGAACATTATGTGAATGTTCGCAAACACACTGAACATTAAGCATACATTCTATAAACATTTGATTGATTTTTGCAAATGTTTGCTTACATGTTTGTCTGTTTGCTTCCATGCAGACATTAGACAAACATCACAAACATTATATGAACGTTCGCAAACTTGCTGATCAGTAAATGAACATTCTATGAACGTTCAGTTGATGTTCGCAAATTTTCACTTCCATGCAAACATTAGACAAACATCACAAACATTCCATGAACGTTTGCGAACTTGCTGAACAGTAAACAAACATTCTGTGAACGTTTGTTTGACGTTTGCAAATGTTCGCTTCCGGGTGGGTATCTCCTGATTTTAACATAAACTTTAAACCTTAAGTCTTAAAAAGATGCAGGTATTATTAGGTCTAAGTGCAGCAGACTTAATTAAGCATGAAGTGTTCTACAATCTCCTGGTAGAGGGCTGGGTTGATTTTGGACTTGATAAAACACAGTGGATCAACACCAGCAGATGACACGGCACCTCAAACCATCACTGACTGGAAACTTCACACTGGACTTCAGGCACCTTGGATTTTGTGTGTCTCCACTCTTCCTCCAGACTCTGGGACCTTGATTTCCAAATGGAATGTAGTATCCATCCATCCATTTTCTTCCGCTTTATCCGGAGTCGGGTCGCGGGGGCAGCAGCTCAAGCAAAGCTGCCCAGACCTCCCGATCCACACACACCTCTCCCAGCTCCTCCGGGGGAACCCCAAGGCGTTCCCAAGCCAGCCGAGAGACGTAGTCCCTGCAGCGTGTCCTGGGTCTTCCCCGGGGCCTCCTCCCGATGGGATGTGCCCGGAACACCTCTCCAGCGAGGCAGCCAGGGGGCATCCAGAAAAGATGCCCGAGCCACCTCAACTGGCTCCTTTCACCGTGGAGGAGCAAGCGGCTCACGAGTGACCGAGCTCCTCACCCTATCTCTAAGGGAGCGCCCAGCCACCCTGCGGAGGAAACTCATCTCGGCCGCTTGTACTCGCGATCTCGTTCTTTCGGTCATGAGCCAAATCTCGTGACCATCGGTGAGGATTGGAACGTAGATCGATCATTAAATCGAGAGCTTTGCCCCCCTACTCAGCGCTCTCTTCACCACGATTGCCCGATACAGCGACCGCATTACTGCAGATGCTGCACTGATCCGTCTGTCGATCTCACGCTCCATCCGTCCCTCACTCGTGAACAAGACCCAGAGATACTTAAACTCCTCAACTTGAGGCAAGGACACTCCACCGACCTGAAGAGGGTAAAGCACCTTTTTCCGGTCGAGAACCATGCCCTCGGATTTGGAGGTGCTGATTTTCATCCCGGACACTTCACACTCGGCTGCAAACCACCCCAGTGCACGCTGAAGGTCTTGATTTGACAAAGCCAACAGAACCACATCGTCCGCAAACAGCAGAGACGAGATTCTGTGGTTCCGAAACCAGACCCCCTCTACACCCTGGCTGCACCTAGAAATTCTGTCAATAAAGATAATGAACAGAACTGGTGACAAAGGGGCAGCCCTGGCGGGGGTCAACGTGCACTGGATACAGGTTTGACTTACTACCGGCAATGCAAACCAAGCTCCTGCTGCGGTCGTACAGGGACCGGATAGCCCTTAGCAAAGGATCCCGTACTCCCGGAGCACCCCCCACAGGGTGCCCCGAGGGACACGGTCAAATGCCTTCTCCAGATCCACAAAGCACATGTGGACTGGTTGGGTGAACTCCAATGAACCCCTGAGCACCCGATGGAGCGTGTAGAGCTGGTCCAGTGTGCCGCGACCAGGACGAAAACCACACTGCTCCTCCTGAATCCGAGGTTCGACTATTGGTCGAATTCTCCTCTCCAGTACTCTGGTATAGACCTTACCGGAGAGGCTGAGGAGTGTGATCCCCCTGTAGATGGAACACACCCTCAGGTCCTCCTTCTTAAACAGAGGGACCACCACCCCGGTCTGACAATCCAGAGGCACTGTCCCCGACTGCCATGTGATGTTGCAGAGGCGTGTCAGCCAAGACAGTCCCACAACATCCAGAGACTTAAGGTACACAGGACAGATTTCATCCACCCCAGGAGCCTTGCCACAGAGGAGCTTTCTAACCACCTCGGTGACTTCGGCCTGGGTAATGGATGAGTCTGCCTCTGAGTCCCCAGTCTCGGCTTCCTCTTCGGAAGACGTGACGATGGGATTGAGGAGATCCTCGAAGTATTCCTTCCACCGCCTGACAACATCCCCAGTCAGGGTCAACAGCTCCCCACCCGCACCGTAGACAGGCATCGGATGGTTTTGCCAGAATTTCTTCCGACAGATAGTCCTCCTCCATGGCCTCCCGGAACTCCTCCCAGACCCAAGTTTTTGCCTCTACGACCGCAAGTAGGACTCCTCCTTCAGCTTGACGGCATCCCTTACTTCCGCCGTCCACCACTGGGTTCATGGATTGCCGCCGCGACAGGCACCAGAGACCTTGTGACCACAGCTACGAGTGGCCGCATCAACAATGGAGGTGGAGAACATGGTCCACTTGGACTCCATGTCTCCAAACTCCCCCGGGATCTGGGAGAAGCTCTCCCGGAGGGCGTTGAAATCCCGCAGGAGAACAATGGTGTCCCCAGTCGGAGTGCTATCTAGTACCCCTCCCAGGGACTCCAAGAAGGTCGGGTACTCTGCACTGCCGCTCGGCCCGTAGGCCAAGACAACAGTGAGAGACCTGTCCCCGACCCGAAGGCGTAGGGATGCGACCCTCATTCACCGGAGTGAACTGCAACACATGGCGACTGAGCTGGGGAGCAATAAGCAATGCGACCCCAGCTCTCCGCCTCTCCCCGTGGGCAACGCCAGAAAAGTGGAGCGTCCAGCACCTCTCCAGGAGTTGGGTACCAGAGCCCAAGCTGTGCATGGAGGTGCGCCCAACTATCTCTAGTTGGTATTTCTCAACCTCCCGCACAACCTCAGCCCCCCCCAGCGAGGTGACATTCCACGTCCCGACAGCCACCCGCCTTTGACCGCCACCTAATCCTCTCTGCACCCGCCCCCCCCATGGCCCCCTCTGCA
The DNA here is from genome assembly GCF_902500255.1 of Thalassophryne amazonica. Classification (NCBI taxonomy): domain Eukaryota; kingdom Metazoa; phylum Chordata; class Actinopteri; order Batrachoidiformes; family Batrachoididae; genus Thalassophryne; species Thalassophryne amazonica. The sequence continues at coordinate 94,413,517 of NC_047109.1, forward strand.
GGTGGTGAACCCACAGGAGGACGGGCCCACGTTGCTCTTTCGGGCTGAGCCCGGCTGGGCCCCATGGGCTAAGGCCTGACCACCAGGCACTCGCGCGCGAGTCCCAACTCCAAGCCTGGCTCCAGGGTGGGGCCCCGGCTCCGCCATACCGGGCGACGTCTCGGTCCTTGATTTTTTACTGGTCATGGGAGCTTCTGAACTGCCCTTAGTCTGACCCGTCACCTCGGACCTGATTGCCTTGGGAGACCCTACAAGGGGCACAAAGCCCCCGACAACATAGCTCCTAGGGTCATCCGAGTATGCAAACTCCCCCACCACGATAAGGTGGCAGCTAGAGGGGGAGTGGAATGTAGTATTTACTTTTATTTTAAAAAGACATTGGACTACTGAGCAACAGTCCAGTTCTTTTTTTTTCTCCTTAGCCAAGGTAAGACACTTCTGGCAGTCTGTGATTCAGGAGTGTCTTGGCATCAGGAATAGAACACTTGTCGCCCACTTTCTGGACACATCTGTGCCTGATGGTTCTTGATGCACTGACTCTGGCCTCAGTCCACTCGTTATGAAGCTCCCCAAAGTTCTTGAATCGGCTTTGCCTTTCAATTTTCTCAAGGCTACGGTCATCTCTTTGGTTTGTGCATATCTTCCGACCACACTTTTCCCCTTTAGTCAGCTTTCCATGAATGTTCTTTGATCCAGACCTCTGAACAGCCAGAGCTTTCAGCAATGACCTTCTGTGGCTTAACCTTCTTGTGGAAAGTGTCTTCTGGAAAACAGTCACTTCAGCAGTGCTCCCCATGATTGTGGTTGTTTGTACTGAACCAGATTTGACAGGTTCATGCATTCATACTGCATAAATAGTGACTTGAGATAAACTATTCTAATATTTTGAGCTATGCATTTTCAAATTCTTGGAGCTGTTGACTGTAATTATCTAAATTAAAATAAAAAAAATATTGAAACACTTTAGCTTCTATGTGCTGAGACTAGAATATGTAAAATTTTCACTCTAAAATATCTCACATTTTTTTAAAAGTTTTTCATGATATTCAAATTTTTTGACATGCATCTCTGTGTTGGTAATGTAAATTACTGCAAAAGTTAAGGAATGTCTGGCTGCAGTGAAAAGCTGGATGTCTTCTAATTTTTTACATTTGCTTTCAGAGAACACTGAAGTGATTGATCATGAAAGACAGACACATCTTTATTATGGTCATTTAACATGGCCACTTTGTGACTGTTTCGTCATTGAAAAAAGACGGGTGATTTTTTTTTTTTTCATTCAATATCATTTTTGACCCAGAGATCGGAAAACTGACATTTTTCATTCATGCAGTATTGCAGTGAATAGGCCTTTTCTGTGAATGCCGGATGTCGTGACACTGATTCTTTTTTTTTTTTTTTTTTTTGCTTTACCACATAAAAGCATGAGATGTCTTCAGATGGTTTAGAATACAGCTGCTAAGTAGCACTGGGAGGGTTAATCACAACACTTTTGTGCTGGCTTCCTGTGAATATGACAGCAGAGTTCTTTTGTTGGCTTATAATGTTCTGAATGATTGTGCACGCTCTTACTGAAACCCATCAAGCCTTATGTGCCATCAGCTGCCCTGTGGTCTCGGAATGTAGAATTACTCTAAGTAGTCGTTGGATGTGGAGCTTTTTCTCATTCTGCTATAACCTTGTGGAAGTCTGCTGGTTGATGTGAGTCCTGTTGAATGTTTCAGTCTTTTTTCTGATATTTATAATTAATATATGTTTTAATTCAAAATGTCCTTATATTGTTGATTTTTACCCTGCACATCAGCAGTAGCAGAGTATACAGATTAATTTAGAAACAGGTGAGTAAACTTAAGAGGAATACGAGAATACTCGTACATATGTACATAATGAAGAAGCAAAATGGAAATAAGTGTTTCTGCTATGTTGTCTTATCCTCAGCAATTACGTACTCAACTTTGTATTTTCTAAGTGTTGAGAAATCAAACCATCACTGACTGGAAACTTCACACTGGACTTCAGGCACCTTGGATTTTGTGTGTCTCCACTCTTCCTGCAGACTCTGGGACCTTGATTTCCAAATGGAAATCACCTTTGGTCATGAGATTTGGCTCATGACCGAAAGAACAAGATTACGAGTACAAGCGGCCGAGATGAGTTTCCTCCACAGGGTGGCTGGGCGCTCCCTTAGAGATAGGGTGAGGAGCTCGGAGTCGAGCCGCTGCTCCTCCACATCGAAAGGAGCCAGCTGAAGTGGCTCGGCATCTTTTCCGGATGCCCCCTGGACGCCTTGCTGGAGAGGTGTTCCGGGCACGTCCCATTGGGAGGAGGCCCCGGGGAAGACCCAGATCATGCTGGAGGGACTATGTCTCTCAGCTGGCTTGGGAACGCCTCGGGGTTCCCCCGGAGGAGCTGGGGGAGGTGTGTGTGGATCGGGAGGTCTGGGTGGCTTTGCTTGAGCTGCTGCCCCCGCGACCCGACCTAGGATAAGTGTAAGAAAATGCTCGAGGACCACAATGTAAATAAGCCTCCGTATTGGAAGCGTTCTTGTGTTGTCCTCTGCAGTATTTTTATATATTGTTATATAATTTTATTGCCGAATAAAATAAAATTCTGGGAGCAGTGGATTTCTGTTAGCGGCGGATCTCTCACAGCGTCACGGTGCCGTGAGGCTTCTTCACATCGACGTTGAAACTTGTCCAATTGTTCGCCAAATGCACGAAGTGTAATCACAGCGGCCACCGCGTTATAATCCAGAATGGCCACGGGACACAAAATGACGTGACCGATACGTCACATGAAAACCCTCTATATAAATATTAACAATTTAAAAAAAAAACTAAGCCGGGGGGGGGGTCCAAAACAAATTACATAAATCTTCTGGATTGAAGTGGGGAAAAGAGCAGTTCATTTAAACGTGCATAAATGTTTTGCAGGAATAAAAATGATTAATCATTTTCATTTTTTAGGAAAACGTTGTTAACCTTAATTTTTTCAGTTCAGGTCTAAAGTCAAATTATAAACACACGTTCGGAACAGAGACATTTTACTTTTGAAATAAATCACGAATATCCAGGTATTATTTTATTTTATGTGAGAGGGAGAAACTGAGAAACACGTGACCAATGCAATCGGCATGACGTCAGGGATCTGTACTTCCTGGTAAACATTGTCAACAACGACAAGAAAAAAAAAATGTCAACAACGACACCACCAACCAACCCAACTGGTTTGGCCTCAAATACTACAGTTAGCTCTACTGTGGTAAGGTCAAATGTAGTCATGTAGCTAAAATCCAAAGATAAAGAAAAAGCATTTTTACAACCCCCAGATAGTACATAAAAGCACACATCAATAGTAATACTTAAAAACCATAATAATATTGATCATACATATTTGTACAGATTCAGCTGATCTGCTCTGTGTAAGCATGATCCCGTCAGATCTCAGAAGCCAAGCAGTTGATGGGATCAACTGGATGGGATGGGAGACCTCTTTGGAACACCAGCGGCTGTGTGCCTTTCTCCAGGTAAAACTAGAGTTGCGTCAGGAAGGGCATCTGGCATCTTGTGCCAACTACCAATGCGGATCTGGCTGTATCCGCTATGGTCACCCTGAGCAACAAATGGGAGCAGCCGAATGGACAACAACCTATTTGCACAGATAAAACATAGAACCTACTCCTGGAGGATCTACTACGAACCTGTAGAAGTTGCCTGTAGAGGGTTTGCAGAATGCTCGCTCTGCAAAGTTCTCAGTCAGCTGGGCATCACGAGAGTGGCCAAGAAGAAGGCCGTTTGTGCTGCAAGTGAGGCTGCAGAGAAAGCCACCAGAGGGCTGATCCATGGGTTGCTGCTAGGACAACCTGATCAACCCTGGCTACATTGCCTGGGCGAGGGTGTCTGATGTGAGACCGAAACACTTGATGAACCCAGGATACATCACTGAAGTGTCCCAGTGCATCCAGGAGATGTTTCTTGCTCAGCATAAAAGCACACATCAAGTGTTAAATTTACAGCAGGGTTTGGTAAACTGTTCCACAAAGTGACAATTCTGTTACTCAAAAAAATCTTTCTAAAATTGAATTTTGATCTAATAACCCTTAACGTCGTCGAGTGGCCTCTCAAACCAGTATAATCTCTGAGTTGGCAAAATTGCAATCAATATTTTCATGACAGCTTCATATTTTGTAAGCTTTACAAGGTTCCCACGTACTCTTCTATTTTCTAGTGTAGTAAGTCAGAGTTCTTTCCAGCTATTCTCATAAGATAAGTATTCTAAACTAGGTACAATTTTTGTTGCCCTGCGTTGAACTTTTCTAACATGTCTTTGTCCCTCTGTAAGAAGGGGGACCACACTGGCACACAACATTCCAAATGAGGTCTAACATAACTCTTGTACAACACTAGGAAAGATTCCTTTGTACTACTGAAGGACCTTTTGATATGACCAAACACTCGATTAACCTTTGCAGCTGCATTACTACTTATTTACTTGGAGAATGAATACTTATTGGTAAACGAAATACCTAAATCTTTTTCTTCCACAACAGTGTCTATTTTGTCTCCGGTTATATAATACTCATAACAAGTTTTTTTTTTTTTTTTTCCACCAAAATGCATTACCTTATATTTTTCACTATTAAACCTAAGTAGCCATTCATTTGACCAAACTGATAGCTAAGTCACTCTTAATACAACTGCAGTCAACTAATGACAGTATAGTGTGAAACAATTTTGTGTCATCTGCAAAAGTTTACTTTTTGCTGAAAGAACACCTGACAAATTATTAACAAAGACTATAGGAACAAAACCGGTTCTAGGATTGATCCCTGAGGGACCCCACTTGTTACCTTCATTGATAACTATTGCCTCACAACAAGAAGGTCATGGGATCGATTCCCACATGTGGCCTTTCTGTGTGGAGTGTGCATGTTCTCCCCATGTTTGCATGGGCTCTCTCCGACTTCTTCTCACACCCAAAAGACATGCAGGTGAGATGAATAATTCACTTGGAAACTTAAATTGTCAGTAGGTGTGCTTGCGGGTGTGAATGTGTTGGTCTTTCTATCTGTGGCCTTGTGACAGACTGGTGTCCTGTCCAGGGTGTACCCTCGCACGACAACCGGCCTGGCTATGAATTGGGCTGATACTGGCCTCCGTTTTGGAGTGACATTTCCTACTCCCAAACGACCAATAGGGGAGCAGCGCTCGCACCCCATCAAAATGAGGCTGGCACGTATTGTCCGCCAACAAATCACAGGCTAGGAGAGAGAGGAGCAGTATCTGACCCAATTCAGGCCCGGTTGTCGGGCTAGGTGTACCCCGCCTCACACCCTAAGACCCTGGGATACACTCCAGCTACCCCACCCCGTGACCGCTGCAATACCACTCCAGGCCGCTGGCTGTGCTCTAACAGCCATCTTCTCTTCCTGCTCTTGCCGCGCTTTGTTTCCTTTTCGTCTCCTTTCCGCAGGCTGTGTTGCTACTAAAACGACTGACCGAATTTACTATTTTGTTTTTATTTTTTTGTTTCCATGTCGGGAATGTTTAGCTAGTTTCGTTTCACAAATGAGGACTGATTTGTTCCGGGAGAAGGCGCCGTGTGGTCGGTCGGATATGTGGTTGTGCTGATTTTTTTGTTCTGCAGGTGTAGGTGTGACCAGCAGCCTGATTATATAAATTCCCACACAAAGCCTGTTCGACAACTATCAGCCAAAAACATCCCGCGGAGCACAACGACGCCCTGAGGAGTGTACAAATGTAGCGCTTCATCAGGTAAGGACAATACGTCTAACAAACATGACTGAAACACGTCTTTTAAATTGTGGCTGCTCGAAAATGGTCATTCGACGCAGGTATTTTTTTTTTTGATATAATATCTTTATTCTGGATAGTTGAAAGAAAGCTACCTGTTTTATGCTGACGTCATTCTCCCAGCGCTCTGTGGGCCATAGCAACCAAGGCAAAGGGTAAAACAATGTGTTGCTGAGAGTATCAGAAGGCAGGTTTTGTAGTTTGCTACACGCAGTGTGCAAACTGAAACAAACACACTTGGACCTTTTTGTTGTGTATTTTATTTATTTTTTTTTTTTGGTTTTTGGCACTCCTGAAACTGACCAACTTAAAGGTGCTGCATGCTTCCAAAGTCTGTGTAAAGGTCCTAACCCGATGTCTCAGATGCCGGTGTCACATACGGAGATGATCCCCGTACCAGATTTGTATATTCACTATATTCTGTGTATGCGCAAAAAAATGGGAAGTTTGTTGTGTATGGTGTGCGGAAAGGACTGAGAGGTGGTTGTAATTTATCGAGAAAAATAGCCTAACCCGCCTGTGAACCAGATTTTGGTCCGCACACAGAAAGGGTAAACTCGGTACAAAACAAACGTCTCGTTTTTCGTGGAGATAAGATCACATTAAATCTGATTTTGATCTGCACACAGAAAGGGTAAACTCAGTACAGAACAATCTACTTGTTTATCGCGCATGTGCAGATAGTGAATATACAAATCTGGTACTGGGGTAACATCAGTCCGTGACACCAGGTTACACTTAGGATTAGGGTTTGTGTTTCATTTATCTGAAGTGCATAAAAAGTTAAGAAGGTTTAACAATATTTCCGTTTCCGAACCACATCTTTGTGCACCCCCAGCGTACTTCTACTGTAGCAGAATTACAATTTGGTCCATGTCAAATTTCAGAATATTTCTGATTTGAATACTGCGCTGATCATAATCTTGGCCAAAAATCTCTGAGACATTACAACAGTACTAAAAGAGAAAACATGTCACTTTGCTTAATCACGAGTGAGACAACAAAGGTAGAAAGAAGAGAGAAATGGCTCCCGAAGATTAGTAGAAGTGCTGCCTAGCGTGAAATTGTGGTGGCCCATGTGAAGCTGTCATTCTAACCTAATTAATATTTTGACTTTTAATTGAATTAAAAATATATTACTTCAATATCAGGAAGTTCCTTTGGCTTCTCCCTTTTTTGTATTCGACGTCTCCCTTTTTTGTTCCAGTTGAGTAGCCATAGCTGGTCTGAGCTGGATCTGCATGTTGTTGTCGGACAAGTTTTACAGTACACTGCATGCCATTCATGATGCTACTCCACATTACATTAAAAATGGGTATGGCTGGTCAAACGCACTACCTGCTTGGCCATCACACAGCCCAAGGCTTTGGATCATATTACTCACGAATTATTTATTCATGCCTGAATGAACAAACTGGTCAGCCTCTGTAAATGTAACTGACAGATTTGATGTAAATTAAAAACAGCAAAAGTCCAGTTATCTCCCATTGAAGACAGTGGACTGGAATTATTTTCATTGATGAACATCTTCATATAGTATACTCAAAGACTATACTGGGCACACTCTGACATAACCCGTTGGTTTTCTGTAGAGACCCGGAACAGCCGAAATAAAGCCCATGTCTGGGCTATGTTGTGGGTAACGCCATCTGATGAAAGATGCCTGAACATGCCCCTCTCTTAGAGTCCACCTAACCTGGGTTCTGGTGTTTATGAAATCATATTTTTACGGACTGTGTAGTAGTTCTCCACACAGTTTACTTTGTTGTAGACATTAAACGTTAGAAGCCACATAGTTTCTCAGTTATCATGACATGCATTAAGTGGACCTAACTGATGAAGCTAACGACAACTGTTAAATGTGCTAACACTGTTAGCATACAACATTAAATCCGACGAGTTTCACTCTTCGAGAATGCTGCAATAGAGACGTCTACTCTGTTAGCATGTTTCAACACACAACAAGCTGTATTATTCCAGGTGTCAGTAATAAAATACTACATACAAGCAGACACAGTCTCCACAGCCAGTTGCATTGAGCAGACAGTGCTATTTTTGTGACGCTTCGCTCAGTCGCTGTCACTCAAAGCGACCACACCTCAATATTTACAGAACTTTATGGTTTAAAGCAGCATCTCAAACGAAGAAGTGAAATATATATATATATATATATATACATACAGTTGTCGCGGAGGAAACTATGGATGACAGTGTTTTGGTCCATATGGACCAAAACTGTTTTTGTTGTTTGTTTGTTTGTTTTTACCAGGCCATAAACATGTTTACTTCTGTTTTAAAGTTGGACATTTTAAGGCAGAGTACTAGTAGTAGAAGACCAGCCCGTAGACCCTGTGACCAAACTCTGGGAACAAAGGTTTGAAAATGGTTTTGGGTTCCCTGATGGATTTTGAACATTTTTAACTTGGGCTGTCCTCTTCAAACTTCCATGGATTTTTGGGAGGGAACAACAAAGGTCAAACAAGGGTCAGAATTTAAAATTGTCCCAATTGTGTCAGTATGCATATTAAATTATTCGTCTACTCATAGCGATTCCAAAAATATATAGTTTGTTATGCATCCAACCTTTAAATGAGGACGCAATGCCTTGAAATATCAAAAGGTCAATGAACATTTGATAATATGAAAAACTGGTTAAAACCTTTAGCCATGCCTAATTTTGATGATATTGGTTTGTGCCAATATCATCTCATGCTGAATATGTTATTCAGCATGAGAAATTCATCTAAGCACTTTAAAAAAAAATAAATAAAAAATGGAAGTCTTGGGCTTTAGTAGAGAAGCTTGAATCTTCGACTGGACTGGGTTGCTTGACGTGAGGACGTTTCGCTTCAACTCACAGAAGCTTCCTCAGCTAAAATTCTTGCTCTGGTAGTCTGACTTCTGTCTTGACTCTTGTAGAGAAGAATAAACCAGAAGCCAACAAAAGCTGGAGTTTTTTAACCTAACCAGACCCCACCTACCGAGAGGCTGACTGCTATAGGCTAGTGACTAAACAATAGCTCTAATTAGCAACTATTGTGCTGGCAGGACAGCTGTCCCTCTAATGATGGGATGGATGCCTTTCTGATGAGTCCCTTGATGACTTGAATGACTCATTACCATGAACAAAAGACTGAAACTCCTTTGACCTGAGTACCCCATTGTAAACAGGGGATAAAGTGTGTCTCAGACCCCCTCCCCGGTTAAGGCTGGGTTTCAACTGTTTTACAAAGAATGCTTCCTTGACACCTCTCTCAAACCATTTCTTCTCTCTGGTGGAGATGAACTGCAGACTGAGGTCCACTGGTCTGCAGTTCATCTCCACCTGAAAGACACTAACCACACGTTTGAGGACAAGGAAGTTAAAATCTTAGCCAGAGAGAAGAAATGGTTTGAGAGAGGTGTCAAGGAAGCATTCTTTGTAAAACAGTTGAAACCCAGCCTTAACCGCGGAGCGGGTCTCAGACACGCTTTGTCCCCTGTTTACAATGTGGTACTCAGGTCAAAGCAGTTTCAGTCTTTTGTTCATGGTAATGAGTCATTCACGTCATCAGGAGAGAGTCGTCAAGGGAGCCATCAGGGGAGGCTTCCGTCCTGTCATTAGGAGAGTGCTAACTAGAGCACAATAGGTGCTAATTTGAGCTATTGGTTAGTCACTAGCCTATAGCAGTCAGCCTCTTGGTAGGTGGGGTCTGGTTAGGTTAAAAACTCCAGCTTTTGTTGGCTTCTGGTTTATTCTTCTCTACAAGAGTCAAGACAGAAGTCAGACTACCAGAGCAAGAATTTTAGCTGAGGAAGCTTCTGTGATTTGAAGCGAAACGTCCTTACGTCAAGCAACCCAGTCCAGTCGAAGATTCAAGCTTCTCTACTATGGAAACCACCTGGACAACTGAGAGCCTACACAGAAAGTCTTGGGCTTGAAATTTCAAAATGACGCCACTAATCAACAAGCAAGTAAAAGTGAAACTTAAGTCAATACCGGGTCTTAAAACTTGGCAGAAATTACTATCTGTGAATGAATGAAAATTCTGCAAAATGGAAACCTGTAACAATTTCAGATTTTTTGCAGATGATGATTACCAGTGATTAGCAGTCTTGTAAACAATGAAGTGAAATTGGTCAGTGACGATGACCAGACATGAAGAAATAGGGCAATAAGATGCTTACTAGTCTGATTGCTATTCAAGTTCATAAATGAGAGAATCACCCTGTTGTGTCTGATGATTTGCGGACATTTATGCTGGATTTTACGGTCGCAAATTGAGTTTGACCGGTGGCGATGCAGATGTTGAACTTTAATTCAACGGGTTTAAAAAATTACATTAACCGTTTAGGAATTATGGTCATTTGTATAATAGGCCCTCCATTTTCAGAATCCAAAAGTAATGAGCAGTGTAACAGTTAGTGCACATGGAGACTTCATGGATGACGCTGTGAACTTTGCAGAATCAGTGGATACTCTGACGGCAGCACTTGAGAAGCTGAGTGAGGAGTTGGAGTGTATAGATTTGCAATTGTCTCTGTGCTGAAAGGGCTGAATTTGTAGAGAGACTCACTTATATCAGCAGTGATGCTTGTGTCACTGGTTCCTGGGCCTTTGAGATCGAGGGATGGTTGGGAAGAGGTTGTAGTGTTGTCAGGTCACTGGACAGAGGTGTTTGTCAATGCTGATGCCTTTGCAGAAGAAGATTGTTCCAAGTTTTTAGGGCCCTGGTGCTTCATATCATACTGTACTTATGGTTGAGACTTGGATGCTTTGTTCACTCTGGAATGGCTCTGTGTCAAATACAGTGTTGCTTCGGGTCAAGTGTCACTTGTATTGTGAGGGAAAGTCATCTACCACATTTTGGCCATGTGGCGTGCTTCTTAGGCATGATACAGTATGCAAGTGCCTAAGTGTTAAGGACTACAATGACTGGAAAAGTCCAAAGAAATGCCCGTGTTTCACCTAGGAGGCAGTGTTAGTTTGTCTGCTTTTGGTGGCATTTTGTCCTGTATTCTATCAGATGTCAGGAAAACTGTAACGAACACTACATAGGTGAGACTTAGCAGCCATTGCACAAAAGGCTATACCAGCACCGCAGAGAGGGCACGTAGTTGATGTTTCTGTGTAGGCTCTCAGTTGTCCAGGTGGTTTCCATAGTAGAGAAGCTTGAATCTTCGACTGGACTGGGTTGCTTGACGCGTGGACGTTTCGCTTCAAATCGCAGAAGCTTCCTCAGCTAAAATTCTTGCTCTGGTAGTCTGACTTCTGTCTTGACTCTTGTAGAGAAGAATAAACAGAAGCCACAAAAGCTGGAGTTTTAAACCTAACCGGACCCCTCTTACAGAGAGGCAGACTGCTATAGGCTAGTGACTAAACAATATTTTAGTCAAGACTAAGCCACCTTTATACAAAAGGCTATACCAGCACCGCAGAGAGGGCGCCAGTGGACCTCAGTCTGCAGTTCATCTCCACCTTAAAGACACTAACCACACATTTGAGGACAAGGAAGTTAAAATCTTAACCAGAGAAAAGAAATGGTTTGAGAGGGAAGTGAAGGAAGCATTGTATGTGAAACAGTTGAAACCCAGCCTTTCCCGGGGAGGGGGTCTGAGACACGCTTTGTCCCCTGTTTACAATGGGGTACTCAGGTCAAAGCAGTTTCAGTCTTTTGTTCATGGTAATGAGTCATTCACGTCATCAGGAGAGCCGTCAGTCCCATCATTAGGAAGGACAGCTGCCCTGTCATTAGGAGAGTGCTAACTAGAGCACAATAGGTGCAAATTAGGGCAGTTGTTAGTCACTAGCCAATAGCAGACTACCTCTCGGTAGGAGGGTTCTGGTTAGGTTAAAACTCCAGCTTTTGCTGGCTAGTGTTTTTCTTCTCTACAAGAGTCAAGACAGAAGTCAGAATACCAGAGCAAGAAATTTAGCTGAGGAAGCTTCTGCGATTAGAAGCGAAACGTACTCGCGTCAAGCAACCCAGTCCAGTCACAGATTCAAGCTTCTCTACTATGTATACAGATGTTCAATCATTTGAAATTGTTTATAAATACTTGAAAGTATCTATATTATAATAGTCAAGTGGCCTGTATGTATGGCTTCGATCACGCAAAAACTGGGGAGAGCTGACATGTGCCATTTGGCATGCTTATATATTTTGGGTCAAGGATGAACACTGGAGAAACGGAAAGTTGATAGGACTAATATATTTTGAGAAATTAGCAATTTTAGCTAACCAATAAGCAATGGATGTGCTGCAGTACACCATGGAAGTTTGGTGTTTTAAATGTTATTATTGTGGTCCATGTTGTTGTTGATATATTGTGATTTTGTAGCTTGTAGGTTTAGTCACTTTAATTAAATTATGTTTACTGTTACCCTGAGTGAGTTCGGTCTCATGTTGCAGACACCATGAGTGAAATGTGTATTATGTTTGATCACCACCGTTTGTGTCTAAAATTAGAAGCACGTGCATAGACAAAGAGCGGTGCGTGCAAGCAAGCAACTTCGATCAGGGACAAACAGAGCACAGCTGACATTTGCCGTTTGGCATGCTTATGTATTTTGGGTCATGGATGAATGCCGCCAAAACAGAACGCTGATAGGTCTATTAGTTTTAGAGAAGCTACAAATATTAGCTAATGTTGCTAATTACATTTTGGACTCGCACTCTTTTCTAGCAGGGGGCAGTAAATCATCTTTATATTAAAAACGAGTGCGTGATTTTATTTAGTTAGTTCAGTGTAAGTACAAAGAATTGTAAATACATTAAAATACATGCATGACACAAGAAATTGGAAACTTATTTCCATTGTGGTCCATTTAAAAATCAAATGACATCATAGAAGTAATAATAAAATAAAATCAGCATAATGATAATAATAGTGTGTATATGATAACAATCTAAACAATACATTAAGACAGTAAATTAACATAAAAAAATATATATAATTAACAGGAAATAAAATAGCTGGGTTCCTCTTCTAAAAATTGTTGAGGTCTAAGGTTCTAAAGGCATTCGGGACTGACATGCCATTCCAACTCATTGCTTAATTTATTACCACCCTTGAAAAATGTCAGCTACATCTTTTATGAACACAACCCAATTTAGAGCCTGTGGATCCCCACGGGCAACACACTAGTGTCGATTATATGTTGCTTTAGCTTCACTCATCGTTTATTTTGGACTTCTTTGTTAATGGGGCTATTAATACCAGAGTGCATTCCTTCCAGTTTCTTCCCAAATAGCAAATCAGTGCGCGTTTTAAAGCACCATAGGAACTTCTTCATCCATTTTTGTCAGTTTTGAACAAACTTGGTATACGTAGTAGTTACGGCCATCATTGGCACAAGTTTGATTTGCCAAGTCGTCGCTAGTGCGTGGTAACTTCCATGTGTTCATAGTATAATGGCTTCAGTCATGTTCGAACATCTTTAAACTTGGTATTCCCAGTGAGTACAACTTGAAACTTATTTAATCCTGCTCCATTGGGGTAAAAATTTGAAGCAGAAGCAGTGTTTGTTGCAGTTTTGGCTGAGGGTGGAGCTGGACGCAGTTCCTTACTTATGTTTTTGGTTGGGTTGCTCGGTTTGTACTTTATAAGCCAGCCTGTTAGAAGGCAAGCTTGGGTAAGCTATTTCATCCCGTTTTTGCAATTTTTTCTTGGATCATGGGCAGTCATAATAGAAGGGCGCCCTGTGGAATAGGGATGTAACAAAGTATGATTCCAGGTATTTCATCTGTGCACAGGTAAAGATTGTCACGAGTGTGTCTGTAATGGGGGGGATACGTTGCATAATAAGTCTGGCTGGTCACATAAATGGAATTACAATTGTCAGATGAATTTATATTTAAATATCTCAGTGCAATTCAGGATAGTGAACCCAGATCTTGCCATTTCTATAACATATGATAACATTTATTGCCCACTTACTAATGATATATTTGTAAACCCAATGGAATACTTGACATCAACTTGGTATGAATGTCATCAAACTGAACATCTGCACCCTTTTATCTCTTCAGCCTTCAGTCATGTCCATCGAGTACACCATTGATATCCAACTGACAGAGTTGGGATTTCCGGAGATCTTGGATTCAGAGGAAGCAGCATCGAGAACAACTGTCAAAGGTGCTGGACATCGTGCATCATCAAAACCCACAGCAGAAAGTCCAACATCTACTGAACAGAAGGCCACTACACGGGAAGAAAATGGAATGCAAACTGTTGATGATGATGAATGGGAAGCACCCCAAAATTCATCAGAGGTGCAGATGAATGCAGAGAGTGACTCGGATGACAGCGCTGTTTCAGAGGTATTTGAGGAAGAAGAGCTGGAAGATGAGGAGGACTATGAGGAAGATGAAGAGGAAGCGCTAAATGATGGTACGACTCATTTCTTTTGTATGCTGTGGTTAAGGATGGTGTCCTGTAAAACCTGATAAGTTAATCCAAGTCAAGCATTTTGATGTGATTAATTACATAAGTCAAGTGTGATTTTAAAAGTCAAACACTGATAGATTAGTGCTGAATAAACTAGGCAGAATGGTGGTTTAGTGGTTAGCACTGTTTCCTCACAGCAAGAACATCCCAGGTTCACTTCTGACTGGGTCCTGTGTGTGTGGAGTTCGCATATTCTCCTGCGTTTATGTGAGTTCCCTCCGGGTGCCCTGGCTTCCTCCCACTTCCAGAAAACATGCAGTTTAGGTGAATTGATGACTCTAAACTGACGGTAGGTGTGAGTGAGAGTGTGAGTGTGTTTGTCTGTCTATATGTGTTGGCCCCGCCTATCACCCAATGACCAGCGTTCGATGATCCTTAACTGGAACAAGCGGGTTTATGTAACACCTGTATCTATCTTTGTCATTTGTTTGGTAGATTCTGTGTCATGTGACATTCATTATTTGTTCCATTACATGACTGATGTGTTTGTTCATGATGTGTGTTTATGTGGATGAGAAACAAATGAAGTGACACGACATGAGTCACGAGAATGCATTTTTGGTACTATCCGTGCATTTTTCTCCCATCGGTTTTGTACTATTGCGCCTCTGCATGATGTCTCAACATGTTTGAATTCAACAAGATTGCACAGATCCACTGGCTTTTTTGTAAAAATGTTCCCATGATACAAAGAAGCTAAATTCTACAGCCGCAGTGTTTGTGGGGACATCTTTAGCAGCTGTTGAAGTGCTGTTTGATGAAGAATTGGACAAGTTATTGTAGCTGTAGTTGATTGAAGAAAGAAAACGTATGTTTCTACACACATCATAGTCAGTGTTGTGGCAGCCAGTCCTGCAGGGCAGAATGAACTGCTCGGTCCTGCTGCCCTCTACTTTCTGCTTCCAGAAGAAACACTTGTGTAATTTTAAGTAAAATGTCAAATGTAGCGTATCTATTGATGTGTCATATAAAACAAATCATGAATGTCTTTCATTCTTGCAATGTTAAAAACTTGAAACATTGAAAGTCTGTTAACTTGTGCAAATATTGTTACCATTGCACTCATAAACATTCATTGTTTGTATATTAGAAAATGGATGGTTTATGGGTTTTCATACATGTAGCACTCATTCATAATAGTCCTTCAAATAGATTAACATGCTAAGTATGGCCAGATTTAGCCCTGGTTCTTGCAGTCAGACAATGATTCTTGGGAAGCAGATTCTTGGGTTCCACTGTAATGACTTTCTGTCAAAAAACTGTTACTTTGACTCACATTAGAAGTACCACTTGATTTGTGAGGAAATGTCAACTATGTGTTTCTCTGGGCATGATCTGGCACACAAGTGCATTGGTTGTGATGACCCCAGCACCTATGAAAAGTCAAGGCCAAGAGCATGCCCACATTTCTTCTGGTTGGAACAAATAGATGGCTACTTTCAAGAGGTGGCGATTGACTGCTTGTTTGCCTGGGTGCTTGCCATTTAAACATTTTTGTAGTGTTGTGGATATGGCAACATGCAGCACCAGCACATTCTCCCAGACTTGATACGAATTGTAATCAGTTGATGGAAATTGAGTTGGACTAAGGTTGGACTATCAGGTTTTACAGTGTGCAGTGTTGTGTTATGAAGACGCTTGAATTAGTATGATTAGTATTCACACACAAACTGCTGTTTAAGAAACCCAATTAGAGCTGCACATCACCACTAATTTGCTGATTTGATTCAAACTTAGTAGGCCGTTATTACATTGTTTGGCACATGTGCACAGAGTACTCCGCAAGGCGCTCCTGTAGAATGCGATGGGGAGCAGTAATGCGGGCATGCATCCTCTGTGTAATACACTGACATGACTGAATCTATGGATAACTGCGACAAATGCCTGTAAGTTGTCCAACGAAAAGTGGACAAAGTCCTTTAAATGTGTCCCAGATGGGACAATCAGAACAGTAAGACAATATTTAATAGATAACATTGTGAGCGCATTTTTGTTTTGAGGACAACTTTGGATGCTGTAGCTCCTCTGAAAAAGAGAGCCTTAAATCAGAAGTGCCTGACTCCGTAGTATAACTCTCAAACTCGCAGCTTAAAGCAGATAACCCGTAAGTTGGAGAGGAAATGGCGCCTCACTAATTTAGAAGATTTTCACTTAGCCTGGAAAAAGAGTCTGTTGCTCTATAAAAAAGCCCTCCATAAAGCTAGGACATCTTACTACTCATCACTAATTGAAGAAAATAAGAACAACCCCAGGTTTCTTTTCAGCACTGTAGCCAGGCTGACAGAGTCAGAGCTCTGTTGAGCCGAGTATTCCTTTAACTTTAACTAGTAATGACTTCATGACTTTCTTTGCTAATAAAATTTTAACTATTAGAGAAAAAATTACTCATAACCATCCCAAAGACATATCGTTCTCTTTGGCTGCTTTCAGTGATGCCGGTATTTGGTTAGACTCTTTCTCTCCGATTGTTCCGAGTTATTTTCATTAGTTACTTCCTCCAAACCATCAACATGTCTATTAGACCCCATTCCTACCAGGCTGCTCAAGGAAGCCCTACCATTAATTAATGCTTCGATCTTAAATATGATCAATCTATCTTTATTAGTTGGCTATGTACCACAGGCTTTTAAGGTGGCAGTAATTAAACCATTACTTAAAAAGCCATCATTTGACCCAGCTATCTTAGCTAATTATAGGCCAATCTCCAACCTTCCTTTTCTCTCAAAAATTCTTGAAAGGGTAGTTGTAAAACAGCTAACTGATCATCTGCAGAGGAATGGTCTATTTGAAGAGTTTCAGTCAGGGTTTAGAATTCATCATAGTACAGAAACAGCATTAGTGAAGGTTACAAATGATCTTCTTATGGCCTCAGACAGTGGACTCATCTCTGTGCTTGTTCTGTTAGACCTCAGTGCTGCTTTTGATACTGTTGACCAAAAAATTTTATTAGAGATTAGAGCATGCCATAGGTATTAAAGGCACTGCGCTGCGGTGGTTTGAATCATATTTATCTAATAGATTACAATTTGTTCATGTAAATGGGGAATCTTCTTCACAGACTAAGGTTAATTAT
Source organism: Thalassophryne amazonica (assembly GCF_902500255.1). Lineage (NCBI taxonomy): Eukaryota > Metazoa > Chordata > Actinopteri > Batrachoidiformes > Batrachoididae > Thalassophryne > Thalassophryne amazonica. The sequence continues at coordinate 94,430,833 of NC_047109.1, forward strand.
GGAGTTCCACAAGGTTCTGTGCTAGGACCAATGTTATTCACTTTATACATGCTTCCCTTAGGCAGTATTATTAGACAGCATTGCTTAAATTTTCATTGTTACACAGATGATACCCAGCTTTATTTATCCATGAAGCCAGAGGACACACACCAATTAGCTAAACTGCAGGATTGTCTTACAGACATAAAGACATGGATGACCCCTAATTTCCTGCTTTTAAACTCGGATAAAACTGAAGTTATTGTACTTGGCCCCACAAATCTTAGAAACATGGTGTCTAACCAGATCCTTACTCTGGATGGCATTACCCTGACCTCTAGTAATACTGTGAGAAATCTTGGAGTCATTTTGATCAGGATATGTCATTCAATGTGCATATTAAACAAATATGTAGGACTGCTTTTTTGCATTTGCGCAATATCTCTAAAATTAGAAAGGTCTTGTCTCAGAGTGATGCTGAAAAACTAATTCATGCATTTATTTCCTCTAGGCTGGACTATTGTAATTCATTATTATCAGGTTGTCCTAAAAGTTCCCTGAAAAGCCTTCAGTTAATTCAAAATGCTGCTGCTAGAGTACTGACAGGGACTAGAAGGAGAGAGCATATCTCACCCATATTGGCCTCTCTTCATTGGCTTCCTGTTAATTCTAGAATAGAATTTAAAATTCTTCTTCTTACTTATAAGGTTTTGAATAATCAGGTCCCATCTTATCTTAGGGACTTCATAGTACCATATCACCCCAATAGAGCGCTTCGCTCTCAGACTGCAGGCTTACTTGTAGTTCCTAGGGTTTGTAAGAGTAGAATAGGAGGCAGAGCCTTCAGCTTTCAGGCTCCTCTCCTCTGGTACCGGCTCCCAATTCGGATCAGGGAGACAGACACCCTCTCTACTTTTAAGATTAGGCTTAAAACTTTCCTTTTTGCTAAAGCTTATAGTTAGGGCTGGATCAAGTGACTCTGAACCATCCCTTAGTTATGCTGCTATAGACTTAGACTGCTGGGGGGTTCCCATGATGCACAACCAGTCCCAACAGAAGACTGCCCCTCCCTGAGCCTGATTCTGCTGGAGGTTTCTTCCTGTTAAAAGGGAGTTTTTCCTTCCCACTGTCGCCAAGTGCTTGCTCACAGGGGGTCGTTTTGACCGTTGGGGTTTTTCCGTAATTATTGTATGGCTTTGCTTTACAATATAAAGCGCCTTGGGGCAACTGTTTGTTGTGATTTGGCGGTATATAAATAAAATTGATTTGATTTGATTTTTGTCACAGCTTTATTTGTAAAAATCATTCAGTATTACAACAGCAGCACGTGCTTACTCACAACACCCCATAATGGTAAATGGACTGCATTTATATAGCGCTTTTCCATCTGTATCAGATGCTCAAAGCGCAAGATGACAAGATGATTGTTGTTTTGTTTTTTTTAATTTCTGCAGATTTAATAAAAATAAAAACTAAAATCACATGTATTCACAGCCTTTGGTCAATACTTTGTTGATGTACCTTTGGCAAAAATTGCAGCCTCACATCTTCTTGAATATGATGCCATAAACATGGTGCACCTGTCTTTGGGCAGTTTTGTCCATTCCTCTTTGCAGCACCTCTCAAGCTTCATCAGGTTGGATGGGGCGCATCGGTGCACAGCCATTTTCAGATCTCTCCAGAGATGTTAAATCAGATTCAGGTCTGGGCTCTGGCTGGGTCACTCAAGGACATTCACAGAGTTGTCCTGAAGCCACTCCTTTGATATCTTGAGTGTGTGCTTAGGAGTCATTGTCCTGCTATTGCCCCAGTCTGATGAAGAGCACTCTGGAGTAGGTTTTCATCCAGGATGCCTATGTACATTGCTGCATTTATCTTTCCCTCAATCCTGACTAGTCTCTCAGTTCCTGCTGCTGAAAAACATCCCCACGGCATGATGCTGCCACCACCATGCTTCAGTGTAGGGATGGTGCCAGGTTTATTCCAAAGATGACGCCTGGCATTCACGTCAAAACGTTCAATCTTTGTTTCATCAGACCAGAGATTTTGTTTTGCATGGTCTGAGAGTCCTTCAGGTGCCTTTTAGCAAACTCCACGTGGGCTGCCACGTGCCTTTTACTAAGGAGTGGCTTCCGTCTGGCCATTCTACCATACAGGCTTGATTGGTGGATTGTTGCAGAGATGGTTGTCCTTCCGGAAGGTTCTCCTCTTTCCACAGAGGAATGCTTGGAGCTCTGACAGAGTGACCATTGGGTTCTTGGTCACCTCCTTGACTAAGGCCCTTCACCCCTGATTGCTCAGTTTAGACGGGCAGCCAGCTCTGGGAAGAGTCCTGGTGGATCCCAACTTCTTGCATTTACGGATGATGGAGGCCACTGTGCTCATTGGGACCTTCAAAGCAGCAGAAATGTTTGTGTACATTTCCCAGATTTATCAAATCAATTTTATTTATATAGCGCCAAATCACAACAAACAGTTGCCCCAAGGGGCTTTATATTGTAAGGCAAAAGCCATACAATAATTACAGAAAAACCCCAACGGTCAAAACGACCCCCTTCAGCTTTCAGGCTCCTCTCCTGTGGAACCAGCTCCCAATTCAGATCAGGGAGACAGACACCCTCTCTACTTTTAAGATTAGGCTTAAAACTTTCCTTTTTGCTAAAGCTTATAGTTAGGGCTGGATCAGGTGACCCTGAACCATCCCTTAGTTATGCTGCTATAGACGTAGACTGCTGGGGGGTTCCCATGATGCACTGTTTCTTTCTCTTTTTGCTCTGTATGCACCACTCTGCATTTAATCATTAGTGATCGATCTCTGCTCCCCTCCACAGCATGTCTTTCTCCTGGTTCTCTCCCTCAGCCCCAACCAGTCCCAGCAGAAGACTGCCCCTCCCTGAGCCTGGTTCTGCTGGAGGTTTCTTCCTGTTAAAAGGGAGTTTTTCCTTCCCACTGTAGCCAAGTGCTTGCTCACAGGGGGTCGTTTTGACCGTTGGGGTTTTACATAATTATTGTATGGCCTTGCCTTACAATATAAAGCGCCTTGGGGCAACTGTTTGCTGTGATTTGGCGCTATATAAAAAAAATTGATTGAATTGATTGATTGAAAGTGAATAATGTGTAAATAATTTAGAGGTGATTCAGCAGAGAGTGCTTTAGTTAAGGCACGTGAAGATTACACTGTGAAATAAATCGTTATCTAGATCAATCTAACTACGCAGATTAAACAGCTAACAGATACAGCAAAACATCGCTGTGCTCCGGAACAGGAAGTGATACAATACCGCAGTGAGAGCCAACCACCAATAGAGGCAAGTAATGATTTATGCATCAAGACCATCCTGTCTCTGAGGTCTACAGACAATTCCTTTGACTTCATGCTTGGTTTGTGCTCTGACATGCACTGTCAACTGTGGGACCTTATATGTAGAGATGTGTGTGCCTTTTCCAAGTCATGTCCAATCAACTGAATTTACCTCAGGTGGACTCCAATTAAGCTTTAGAAATGTCTCATGAATGATCAGTGAAAACAGGATGCACCTGAGCTCAGTTTTGAGATTCATGGCAAAGGCTGTGAATAGAGGATTCTCTTTCACCTAAACAAGTGTTTTCACTTTCTTGTGTCATCCATGTATTTTTAATGTATTCACAGTTATATTGTGTACTTACATTGAACTTACTGAAGAAAATCACGCATGTATACACGTACACAGACGGCACTTAACCTTTAATATATAGATGATTTACCGCCCCCTTCTGGAATGGCGTATGAGTCCAGAATGTAATTATCAACGTCCATTGTTCACTGATGTTAGATAATATCCGTAGTTTCTCCAGAAGTATTAGTCCTACCAACGTTCCGTTTTGGCTGCATTCATCCTTGACACAAAAGTACATAAGCATACCAAATGTCAGCTCTCCATAGTTTCTGTGTGATCAAAGTTATATGCACGCATGCATACACATACACAGATGCCACTTCTCTTTTTATATATTGTGGCTGCACGGTAGAACGAAAAGGTAGCCATGGCATTCTGTCCCAGGTAGGTGCACACAATCAGCCTCAGCAGTAAGGCAACTGCGTGCAGTACATACAAAACATGAGTGAACATTTTTATTCAAGAATACAAAGTTCCTTTTGATTGCCAGACTTGGACCTTCTTGTTTCTTTTTTCCCCCACAGAGTTGAGTCAGACAGGAGACTACCGCTGCAACGTCTGCGAGCTTCGACTGCCCTCCAGCTTCAAACTCAAAGAGCACATGAACCAACACACAGGGGCTCGTCCATACCGTTGTGCTGAATGTCAAAAGCGCTTCTGCCAGATTTCCAACTACCGTGCCCACCTGCGTAAACATGCTCAGGCTAAAGAGCTTTTGCGTTGCCGTATTTGTCTGAAAGGCTTTCGGTCAGTTCTAGACTTGAATGACCACCTGGCCGTGAATCACTTGGAAAAGGAGTTTTATGAGTGTGACTTGTGCAAACGTGTATTTGCTTCTTTGAAGGCATGTCAATTCCACGTGCAGTTACACAAATCCAAAGTAGGTTTTACATGCACAACGTGTGGCCGCCGTTATTCTACTTCACAGTCCTTCGCACACCATCTGAAGAAGACATGCTGTTACATTTTAAGATGCACTGATTGTACAAAGACCTTTACTCAGAAGAACGCTCTCCTGAAACACAGTTTCTCCCATCTCGGTTTGTTGCCTTACACCTGTGTACAATGCGGCTGCCACTTTCGCCTTGCAAAGCTGTACCACCAACACAAATGCCAACCCCAGCGCATTAACTGCGTTGCATGTCTGAGAGAATTTCTCAACGAGGTGGACTTTCAGCAGCACAAAAAGGACACAGGCTGCTGGGGCCATCTGGAGGCAAAGCCAGATGAGATCCGCTGTCTGGAGTGTGGCCAGTCATTTGATACTAAAGAAGAGCTGAAGAAACACAGTGGCGCTCACCAGAGAGTGCTGAAATGTGTCGAATGTGGAAAGGGCTTCCGGTCAGCCTTGCTGTTAATGTCCCACATGGGTGGTCACGCCAGCAAATCTCCCTGCCTCTGTCAGACATGTGGAGTAGGTTTTCCTCATCAGCAGGGCTATGACAGTCACCTGAAGACCTGCGGAAAAACACCCCTACCTACGGTAAGTACGCTCTACTATTTTTACTATTAAATATTGACCGATAGGATACATGGCTCCATATGGTGAGTATTAAACACTGTGTTAAAGTGTATGTGGTGAAATTGCAAAAGAAGATGAAACTATCGTTTTTATAATTGTGATTTTTTTATTATTATTATTATTATTATTACTAAAGTGCCTCTTGTTCAATACTTGTGAGAAATGCCATCAAATATTCATAAATGCTTCAGAGCTGCAACAGTGATTTAAAAATGTAAAGGAGTAAAAATATAGATCTCCAGGCTTACTGTAAATCATTTGGGCATGTATTATAATGAGATTACAGTAAACAAATCAGAAGTGGCTGGATGAAAATTAATGTCCCATGTGCCACATATTAACAAGACATATTAACATAATACATATAACACACATATTAACAAGAGCTTACATACACTAGTAAAAATGACATTTCTTCCAACTCAGTGAAAATCCTGTCTTCATTCTTCCAGTGGTGACAAATTCAAGTTCTTCAGTGTGAATTAAAAATCAGTGTTCATTGTGAACACAGAAACACTGGTTTAAAGTAGCTACAATGCATCTTAAAAGTATTGACAGCGCTACACTTTTCCTACATTTTGTCATGTTCCAGCCTTACTCCAGAATGAATGAAATTCTTTTTTTCCTTCAAAATTCTACACACAATACCCCATGATGACATTGTGAAAAAGTTTTTCTTTTTTTTTTTTTTCTTTTTTTTTGAGACTTTTGCAACTTTATTAAAAACGAGCAATCCGAGTTTTCTAACGTCCACGGAGGGTTGATGAGGACTCAAAAGATGTGTGATTCATTTTGTGAACTGGACTTTACCTGGATCCGGATTCCGCAACACAAGCACACACACAAGTAAACCAGTATTGATCAGTATGTCTGGTATTTGATGATTTATCTGGCAACTTGCTTCTCACTGACTGCTGTTGTGACACTCTTCTAATCTCTACATGGTTGTATTCATTTCTTTTATTTCTGTTGAACACTTTTAGCTTTTAAGTGCATCTACTGTGAATCTTATTTAACTACATTCCTTCTGTTGTGAATCACTAGTGGTTCGTTTGCATTAGCTGAGTCGACCCCCCCGTTTTTCATTACTGTTTCTACCAGTCTGATACTTCTGTTAGTTTTTCAGTGTAACTGCTGTAAATTTTATCTCATAATTTTACTTCTGTGTAAATCTTAGGAGCGGTTAGCATTTTCGCTAGCGGTTAGCTTGCCCCCCCCCCCCCCCATCTTTTTATTACTGTTTCTATGAGTCTAATACTGCTGTTCATTTTTCAGTGTAACTGCTGTGAATTTTAGCTCATTATTTTACTCCTGTATGAAGCTTGGCAGTGGTTAGCATTTTTGTTAGCGGTTAGCTCACGCTAGCTTGGCTATACTCTTGAATTTTCTGGTGCACAAAGTACACTACTGTACACTTTACATAAATCCTACGTGATGCTGGCAGATAGGGTGGCTCTTTTAGAGAGCCGTGTCCGTAAGATAGAACAACTTCTTAGCTCAGTGGAGATAGATGCTATGGGCACTCCAGACGAGGTTAGTGCTGGGCCAGCTAGCGTGCCCATTAGCATGAGCTTAGAAACGCCGGCTGCGGATGATAGCTTTCGGACTTTGGTTAGGTAGAGGAGGTCACGTAGGGCTTGGTGCCTGGTTGCGGTACCCTGATCACACTCACCACTGTGAACCGGTTGTCTCCCATGGATATGCCTGTTGTGAGTTCCTTGAGCCCACGAGTGATTTCCACTCCTATCTCCAGGGCGAAATGCTGAGCTTTAGTGATAGGGGATTCTGTCACACACAAAGTCAGGTTACAGATGCCGGCTGAAGTTAAATGTATTTCTGGGGCCAGAGCTCCCAACATTGCCTCCCATTTTACGGTGCTGATGCTGCAGAAGGGTAGACAGACAAAGGAACATGACATGAGATGCAGTCGCATAGTTATTCACGTCAGTGCCAGTGATGTCAGGATGAAGCACTCTGAAGTCACAAAAATGGAGAGAGAGGACTTGTGACCTTGCCAGAAAGATGTGTCTTTATCAATTAGTAGTCTCTGGTACTTCCCCCCTGCTGGCTGGCACAGTTTTGTAGACAGCAAGGCTTTAGTTTTATTGATAACTGGTCTTTGTTCTGGGGCTGCTGTGGCTTGCTGATGCCGGATGGCCTCCACCCTACTGTGGAAGGCGCCGCCATTTTGTCTTCGATCATAGATAGAGCTCTGCAGGGATGGTAACATTAGGAATTTACAGCAGGCCACGGTGCAAGGCTTATGACAAATGTGGGTATGGAATCCATTTGCTTAACGAGGAAATTAGTGCAAAAAAAAAATCCACTATGTTGATAGTGCAGTTTATGTGCCATGGTGGGAAATTCATCAAGTAGAGACTGTGGCCTGTTTCCGTAGAAGTGTCCATAAAAATCATAGAGGGATATGCTTTGCTAATTTAACACCCATTACTACATTGGATGATGTTGAAATTGAGGATGGCCTGTTGGCTGTTCCAGCAATATCAAAGATTTCATGTCTGCTACCTACAACCCGCGTGGAATGTCTCAAACCTAAACCTACTTCCAGGCATCTTATATATATGTTACTCTGGAACCACCCCTAAATCCAAACAGTCCGACTGTCAACCCCACTGAGGTCCTTAGTCTGTGTCTCATTAACATAAGATCCCTGTCCTCAATAACATTCTGATTATTGGTGACTTTAACATTCATATAAATAAGCCTTCTGATCCCCTCTGCAAATCATTTATGGAAATTGTGAATGCATTAGGATTCCAGCAATGCATTCAGGATTCGACACACATTAGTGGAAATACCCTGGATTTGATTCTCGCACATGGTATTGCTGTCACAAATATTGACATCATGCCTCTTGCATCGGTGGTCTCTGATCACTCACTTATTAGGTTTACAGTTTTGCTGCTGTGTTTAGTGGAACAACAACCTTATTACTGTGGTGATGCATCAACTACGACTGAACTCGAAAAAGCTAGACTGCCTGATATCTTAGCTTCACGTTTGGAAAATGCCCAGTCAGTAGACAGTCTTGTGGATAGTTTAACCTCAGCACTCAAAACTACACTCGACATGATTATGCCACTTTTATTAAAACCACGCCCCCCCAAAAACACAGTCACATTGCTTCAGCGATTACTTATGTGACCTCAAGCATAAGGCTAGAAGCCTAGAACGGAAATGGCGTAGTTCAAAATTAGAAGTATTCTACCTACCTTGCGTGATGCTATCTTAGACTATAAGCATGCATTACTGGCTACAAAGCGGACCTATTACTCTGATTTCATCAACAAAAACAAGCATAACTCAAATTTCTTGTTCCACACGGTGGCAACACTTATTCATGGACAGCCACCTGTAAATCGCTCTCCTTTTACAGCACAAGATTTCTTGGATTACTTCAAGAAGAAAATAGACGATATTAGGTTTTGGCCCAGTCACGGCACACGACGATTCCCGAACGAAGGGAAAAAGTAAAAAAAAAAAAAGAAAAAGAAAAAAAAAGTCAATTCGTTGAGAAAAGGTGGACGAAAGAGCTTTATCACTGAACACTCTGTGAAGCAAGAGTGCAAAAGGGATGAAAGAGGAACTTAACAAAACCGAAGCTCACGATCTCGACGCTTTAACGAAACGTGCCTGAAGCCGCAGCTGGAGCAGTGTGTGTCTGCATCTCTGCGTTCCAGGACTTGGTGCTGGGATGGAGCTCATAGCGTCTGGGTCCTGGAGAAACTGCAAACAGAAGCTGTGGAGATCTGTGTGCACGTCAGTGGACCACCTGCTCTGGTTCCTCGTCCAGAACAAAAGAGGGATCATCTCCATCATCATCACAATCCACACAGTCTGTCATCTTGCTCCAATAAAAAAAAAAAAAAAAAAAAAAAAAAAGGTGCCATGGTCACTGCTGTATCACTGTATTATGTTCTAATCTATATATATTTATAACAGAAAACTGTCAAAAGGGAGAATAAATATAAGTGTAAAGATGATTGAATATATCAGAGCAGTAAATCAGTGTGTGTTAATGCGCGCATTGACTGACGTGCGGTTATTTCACCAGCTGATCACCGATCCACAATGTGAATTCTTCCTTCCAGAACAGCTCTTTATATAATCATTTTAATTCATCTACCTGTTGTCACATGTACAGAGGGACTGGATTATCATTCCTACACTCATGGGTGATTCTTAGACTACGGGCACTTATGTCCTTTGATCATATTGTATGAAAAACAGAAAAAAGGGGAAATTTCACACTTTTATAGTTATCTTTACAATGAAAGTGTGTTAAGAAATTTGTTCTAGTAGTCTATGATGACTTTTTCACCTTTTTTCAGCATCATTATATGCAAATTATATATGTTAATTATATATGCCGTTTTGTGCTTGTCCCACACCCAGACTTTTGATCTTCAATGATAAAAATGAATGGTAAAACGTTTTTTCTAATGTTTTAAAATATCTCTGAATAAAATAATCAAAACATAATTGGGGTATTCAATGTCATACAACTGTTGATTTTTTTTAAAACAAAATGTAGTTGTCCCACACTATTGCTGTAATTTCCACCACAACACTGTAATGTCCCTTTAAACAGTTTGTATGAAAGATTGTTTGGGTAGTTTCTATGGAGATAAACAGTGACATCAGAGCACATGTATATATCGCCAAATCACAACAAACAGTTGCACCAAGGCGCTTTATATTGTAAGGCAATGGTGTGGTGGAAATTACATTTACAAGGCCAATAGTGCCCGTAGTTAAAGAATCACCCTCATATTGTTATATTTAATACAAAATAATAAACGCACACAGGAGCTGCTGCTGCTACTAATGCTGCATTCAAGTACCGTCGGAAATTACACAACGTTTTTGTTGTTTCAAATTCAACAGTTGCTTGTGGCAAAATAATTAATTATATCCACACAGAAGATTAATTCTGGCCTATATAAGGTGCCTGAGCCCAGTGAAGCTGACCCCCCCACCCAGATAAAAAAAAAATCCAAGCAAGCACCCTGAGTTTGCCCTTTAATTTCCAATGGTACATGAAGCAGCAGCAGCCTCAGCACTCTTTTGTCCCTTTTGCGCTCTTGCTTCGCAGACTATTCGGTGATAAAGCTTTTTCGTCCACCTTTTCTCAACGAATTGACTTTTTTTTTTTTTTTTTTTTTCCCTTCGTTCAGGAATCGCCGTGTGACTGGGCCATTAAACGTATCCCAGCATGCCTTAACCCAGCCACAACACCCTGCTATTGAGGTGGGCGCCATTACTGAGGTGTTACCTAGATTTACAGAATTTGATAGTATCTCACTAGGCATGCTGACGCAATGTCTACAAAAAGCACAACCTGCTTATTTGATCTGATACCAACAAAACTGTTTAAGGACCTGTGGCCCACTCTTGGGCCGACTGTGCTGAAAATTATTAATGTCATTAATCTCTGGATCTCTTCCTAAATGTTTCAAATCTGTTGTGATTAAACCATTACTTAAGAAATCTACAGGGCTGTGAAAACTCCGTGGATCCGCGGAATTCTGCGGATTTCATCATGGGGAGGGGTGCGGGAGTGTCAGTGTTGTACTCTTTAATTGTGATCGTTACTGAGTTTTTAAAATGTTTATTGCAAAGCATTCTCTTTTTTTACGACATGCAAGTTTTATAAGTCTGTGGACACTGATCTGTGTGTTACAGATACAAATCAGTTTCCTCGGATCCGCGGAGTTTCGAGGAAAATAAATGCCACTCAAAGCCTGGCTGTTACGACAGTTGTCGTAAAGCGGGACTGGTTGGTTGCTGCGGTGACGCTGTGTGGCTCCTGTGCGAAGCTAGCTGAACGTAGCATGTGGACATCGCAAACTTTTAGAACTTTCAAGTTTTTAAAAGAATTTTGCAGCATGTCTGTGTCATGGAGCGACATCAGACAGAGCGAAGATGGCGAGAAAGACGTTTTGAAAAAGTGTGATAAGGACAAGAATCCGTGGAATTGTTGCTGGCTTCATCAACACACCCTGAAAGATAAACGGGAAAAGTGAACTGGTAAGAATTGTTTTCTCTCTGGAAAATAAACATTGTGCTGTTCAAACAGGATTTCAGAAAAGATTATGTGCCTTTTTTTTTCTTTCATTAATCTAGACTTTCTTTGATTGAAAAAAAGACTGGCTTTGAATGAATTTAGGCTACATGAATTTACACAACAATGTAAATTACTTTTTATTAATGTAGACTTTTTTTCATGGGAAAAAAGACATTGTGGCTTTGAGTGGATTTACAGGAATTTACACAAGAATGTGTGGCTTTTTATTATTAGGTATGTTTTCGAGCCAGTGCAGTCTGCTTTTAGAAAATATCATTCCACACAGACAGCTCTCACAAAAGTGGTGAATGATCTTCTTGCTTGCAATGAATTCGGACACCACTACGGTTCTGGTGCTGTTAGATCTTAGTGCTGCATTTGATACCGTGGATCGTCATATTCTACTCGATAGGCTGGAGAATCATTTTGGGATTACTGGGAGTGCCCTTGCATGGTTGACGTCATACCTGACCAGTCGTTTGCACCGTGTTTTGTACAATGACACTACCACTAACCTTCTTGACATGAAATTTGGGATTCCACAGGGGTCCATCTTAGGCCCCCTGCTTTTCTCCCTTTATATAGCACCCCTTGGGCACATATTGCGGCATTTTGGGATTACTTTGCATTGCTGCGCTGATGATACTCAGTTATACATACCGATAACTGCCGGTAATCTCATCCACATAAAATCCTTAGAAGATTGCCTTGCATCAGTGAAAAGCTGGATGTCCAGCAACTTCCTGCTTTTAAACTCTGATAAGACGGAAATGGTGGTTCTTGGTCCAGTGAGACATTGGCATCAATTTGACCAGCTACTGCTTAGCCTAGGCTCGTGTGTCATACATCACACTGACAAAGTGAGGAATCTTGTGGTAATTTTTGATCCTACGTTGTCCTTTGGCCTCCACATTAGAGATATTATTAGGACTGCTTTCTTCCACCTGTGAAATATAGTGAAGATTCGTCCCATCCTGTCTGTCTGATGCCGAGACCCTGATGCATGCGTTTGTCTTTTCTAGATTGGACTGTTGCAGTGTTCTATTTTCTGGTTTACCATAGTCCAGCTTTAGGGGTCTCCAATTGGTTCAAAATGCTGCTGCCAGACATTTGACACGAAGCAGAAAGTTCGACCACATTACACCCATTTTGGCATCCCTTCACTGGCTTCCTGTCCCTGTGAGTTCAGATTTTAAGGTTCTGCTACTAGTCTATAAAAGTTTTCACAGACTGGCACCTCCCTATTTGCTGAACTAATCAAACCTTATGTACTGGCCTGGGCTTTGCGTTCTCAGGGTGCACGACTACTTTGTGTCCCTAGGATGAATAAGAAGTCTGCGCCCCTGTTCTATGGAATGATCTCCCTGCGTCAATAAAACAGTCAGATTCTGTGGAGACTTTCAAGTCCAGACTTAAGACGCACTTATTTTCCCTTTCTTATGGCTAGCACACTGATATAGTTCTATGCTTTTTACTCTTTTAATTAATTTTATTAGGAAACGGAGCGTGCCGCGGCCTCAGCTTTACCTAAATTCTGGGTCTTTTAGTGAAGCTCAGGGCTAGTGGCCGGTGATCACCTTAGTATTTCCTGTTTTCTTGTTGTTTAATGCTGGCAAATTATACTGTATTTCTTGTCTTTCTGATGCCTGCTTCTGTCTTTTCTCTCTGTTTAAGGTGCAGCTCCATCCAGAAGTGGGTGTGGTTTCTGAATCCCTCCTGTCCTGTGCACCAACAGCATTTACTGTATATTCGTATTGTGAATTGTTCTGTAATTTATGTCTGTAGCATGGCCCAAGCAGAGGGTCACCCCATTGAGTCTGGTCTGCTTGAGGTTTCTTCCTCAGAGAGAGTTGTTCCTTACCACTGCTGCTCTGGGGGTTAGTAAGGTTAGACCTTACTTGTGTGAAGCGCCTTGAGGCAACTCTGTTGTGATTTGGCGCTATATGAAATGAAATACATTGTTGATGGTTTTACATATGCAGTATATTTCTGTATCAAGATCAACATCTCAGTTGTTGCTAAAATTTGCAGATGGATCATAATGATTTATTTCCTTTCCCATTTTAGAGTGCCCCAAAGAAACGTGAGGCCTCCAAGAAGTCTGCACCTGAGACACCCAAAGTCGGTATCGATCCACGCCCCCTTGAGACATCTGGGTTCAGTGTCGGCACCAACAGTTCCAAGACACCGACACTTAATAAAGGTTCAAACGTCTCTGAGACATCTGGGTTCAGTGTCGGCACCAACAATTCCAAGACACCTACACTTAATAAAGGTTCAAACGTCTCTGAGACATCTGGGTTCAGTGTCAGCACCAACAATTCCAAGACACCTACACTTAATAAAGGTTCAAACCCCTCTGCGACATCTGGGTTCTGTGTCAGCACCAACAGTGCCAAGACACCTACACTTAATATAGGTTCAAAACCCTCTGAGACATCTGGGTTCAGTGTCAGCACCAACAGTTCCAAGAAACCTACATTTAATATAGGTTCAAACTCCTCTGAGACATCTGGGTTCAGTATCAGCACCAACACTTCTAAGGCACCCAAACTCCATATCAACGCAGCCTTCCCTGAAATACTGAATCGCAGTACAAGTGCACAACCTTCAAGAACACTGCAGCCCAGTGGCAAGTCGAGCCCCTCTGTATTAGCAGCATGTGTAGATGTATCAGATCCAGCAAACAAACCAGTCACTACTCATGCTATGCTATTAAAGAAACCTGCTCAACCGGTGGAGGATTCTGCCAATCTTGGACTTGTGACAGAAGGTGTTGGATCTCTGCTACCAGAAGGGTTTTGGAAACTAACACTTGATAAAGAGCCACCTCCTGGTGCTAAGCTTGTCTTGTTTCTGCCTGTCTGTAGTCAAACCAATGAGTTGTCATTGCCATCTGTTGTCTCTCAGACAATACCAGCTGTAGATACACAGGTAGCACCTCTGGATTTATCAAAGAAAGGTACTTCAGTTCAGTCTGCTGTCAATAATATGTCTCCTGTTTCTGTTAAAAGACAGCTCGCGGAGCTGAAGGTCTCAGGAGAGGCTGTTTGCACAGAGCGTGAACTAAACAAGCAAGAAAGCAAAGAGATGACCCCAGAAGCTAAAACAAATACTGAAGTGAGGCAGCTGACAACGGATGTGAGAGATCTCCCTAATCACATCATTTGTTCAGGGTCACCTGCACTCGCAAAAGCAGTTAAGGAGGAGCCTCAGTCTTCAGGTTTTGATTGTCATTTGCAGACATCCAAAACAAACCAGCTGTCAGACTGTAGCCCAGCAAAACAAATTAAACTTGAGGATGAAATTTCATACTCGACCTATGCTGACTCTCATGTCGATGTCAGATACAACTAAATGTTGGCAGTGAGTGTAAAGATTAACCATTCCTTACTGGAGGGTGTTTCCCTGCAAACAACAGGGTTTTTATTTTCCTTGCTCTACCTTTATAGATGACAAAGAAGTCATTCTACAGCAAGAATGATCTTTCTCTACATCTCAATAGGCACCTTGATGGTTAGTGCACACTCCACTCTACTAATTGCGCTGTAGTTGTCTCTCTGAAGTGAGACAGTGTTTTGCAAGGTGGCAGTTATTTCTGTCTTATATCAGCCAAGTTGTTTTAATGATAACCAGAGTTGTACTATTATACCCATGTTTCACTGGTAGAATTAAGGTAATTGGTTATAGGATGTCTTAGCTTAGAAGGTATTTGTCCTTTTCAACATCCCCAGCACTGGGTTTGTATCACACTTCTTCTACATGTACTTTACATAAGGTTTGCATGAACAGCCTCCCTGGACCAACAGACCAAACTCGTAGTTGGATAAATGTCAACACTATGCAATATAGTTGAGTCAACGACACCTTGTAGCATTAAAAATATCCTTGTGAGTCTCTGCTGGGAAAACAAACTTCTTTGTGTGTATGTAATTTAAGGAAGATGCTGAGCTTCAGATTATGAAATTATTTTTAATCTATGGGCACCCTGACCTTTAGGTGATGTATATTATGGCTTCAAATATTGGTCGTAGTCAGTAATATGAAATCGATTTATGTATTTGTGCGAAATACTTTGCTGTCTTCGGGTATGTTGGTTTTTCTAAAGATCACAAATAAATTTTGATTTCAGAGCAATATCATTGGCTTTTTTTTAATCTGCCAAACTGACTGTACAAGTAGGTGAGATTACACAGTCAAGTCCATGTGTATTTGTACATTGACAAGGTTTGTATTTTTTTGTTACATCACCAGCACATTGCAGTAAATCTACTGATAACATGCCGTTCTCAGAAATGGCAAATATGCACAAACACAATGACGCCAATTACAATCTTAAATTGAGTTACAAGCTTTACTACAACCCCTGGCAAAAATTAGGAATCACCAGCCTCGGAGGATGTTCATTCAGTTGTTTAATTTTGTAGAAAAAAAGCAGATCACAAACATGACACAAAACTAAAGTCATTTCAAATGGCAACTTTCTGGCTTTAAGAAACACTATAAGAAATCAGGAAAAAAATTGTGGCAGTCAGTAACGGTTACTTTTTTAGACCAAGCAAAGGGGAAAAAAAAAAATGGAATCACTCAATTCTGAGGAAAAAATTATGGAATAATGAAAAACAAAAGAACGCTCCAACACATCACTAGTATTTTGTTGCACCACCTCTGGCTTTTATAACAGCTTGCAGTCTCTGAGGCATGGACTTAATGAGTGACAAACAGTACTCTTCATCAATCTGGCTCCAACTTTCTCTGATTGCTGTTGCCAGATCAGCTTTGGAGGTTGGAGCCTTGTCATGGACCATTTTCTTCAACTTCCACCAAAGATTTTCAATTGGATTAAGGTCTGGACTATTTGCAGGCCATGACATTGACCCTATGTGGCTTTTTGCAAGGAATGTTTTCACAGTTTTTGCTCTATGGCAAGATGCATTATCATCTTGAAAAATGATTTCATCATCCCCAAACATCCTTTCAATTGATGGGATAAGAAAAGTGTCCAAAATATCAACGTAGACTTGTGCATTTATTGATGATGTAATACCTGACATGCATCCCCATATCATCAATGACTGGAAATTTACATGTTCTCTTCAGGCAGTCATCTTTATAAATCTCATTGGAACGGCACCAAACAAAACTTCCAGCATCATCACCTTGCCCAATGCAGATTCGAGATTCATCACTGAATGACTTTCATCCAGTCATCCACAGTCCACGATTGCTTTTCCTTAGCCCATTGTAACCTTGTTTTTTTCTGTTTAGGTGTTAATGATGGCTTTCGTTTAGCTTTTCTGTATGTACATCCCATTTCCTTTAGGCGGTTTCTTATAGTTCGGTCACAGACGTTGACTCCAGTTTCCTCCCATTTGTTCCTCATTTGTTTTGTTGTGCATTTTCAATTTTTGAGACATTGCTTTAAGTTTTCTGTCTTGAAGCTTTGGGGTGATTCTTTAACTACGGGCACTATTGGCCTTGTAAATGTAATTTTCACCACACCATTGCCTTACAATATAAAGCGCCTTGGGGCAACTGTTTGTTGTGATTTGGCGCTATGTACATGTGCTCTGATGTCACTGTTTATCTCCATAGAAACTACCCAAACAATCTTTCATACAAACTGTTTAGGGACATTACAGTTTTATGGTGGAAATTACAGCAATAGTGTGGGACAACTACATTTTGTTTAAAAAAAAATCACAACAGTTGTATGACATTGAATACCCCAATTATGTTTTGATTATTTTATTCAGAGATATTTTAAAACATTAGAAAAAACATTTCTTTACCATTCATTTTTAAGATCAAAAGTCTGGGTGTGGGACAAGCACAAAACGGCAATATTTGCATATAATGATGCTGAAAAAAGGTGAAAAAGTCATCATAGACTACTAGAACAAATTTCTTAACACACTTTCATTGTAAAGATAACTATAAAAGTGTGAAATTTCCCCTTTTTTCTGTTTTTCATACAATATGGTCAAAGGACATAAGTGCCCGTAAGAATCACCCTTTGATGTCTTCCTTGGTCTACCAGTATGTTTGCCTTTAACAACCTTCCCATGTTGTTTGTATTTGGTCCAGAGTTTAGACACAGCTGACTGTGAACAACCAACATCTTTTGCAACATTGTGTGATGATTTACCCTCTTTTAAGAGTTTGATAATCCTCTCCTTTGTTTCAATTGACGTCTCTCGTGTTGGAGTCATGATTCATGTCAGACCACTTGGTGCAACAGCTCTCCAAGGTGTGATCACTCCTTTTTAGATGCAGACTAACGAGCAGATCTGATTTGATGCAGGTGTTAGTTTTGGGGGCAAAAATTTACAGGGTGATTCCATAATTTATTCCTCAGAATCGAGTGAGTCCATATTTTTTTCCCTCTGCTTGGTCTAAAAAAGTAACCGTTACTGACTGCCACAATTTTTTTTCCAAGTGTTTCTTAAAGCCAGAAAGTTGCCATTTGAAATCAATCAATCAATCAATTTTTTTTATATAGCGCCAAATCACAACAAACAGTTGCCCCAAGGCGCTTTATATTGTAAGGCAAGGCCATACAATAATTATGTAAAACCCCAACGGTCAAAACGACCCCCTGTGAGCAAGCACTTGGCTACAGCGGGAAGGAAAAACTCCCTTTTAACAGGAAGAAACCTCCAGCAGAACCAGGCTCAGGGAGGGGCAGTCTTCTGCTGGGACTGGTTGGGGCTGAGGGAGAGAACCAGGAAAAAGACATGCTGTGGAGGGGAGCAGAGATCGATCACTAATGATTAAATGCAGAGTGGTGCATACAGAGCAAAAAGAGAAAGAAACAGTGCATCATGGGAACCCCCCAGCAGTCTACGTCTATAGAAGCATAACTAAGGGATGGTTCAGGGTCACCTGATCCAGCCCTAACTATAAGCTTTAGCAAAAAGGAAAGTTTTAAGCCTAATCTTAAAAGTAGAGAGGGTGTCTGTCTCCCTGATCTGAATTGGGAGCTGGTTCCACAGGAGAGGAGCCTGAAAGCTGAAGGCTCTGCCTCCCATTCTACTCTTACAAACCCTAGGAACTACAAGTAAGCCTGCAGTCTGAGAGCGAAGCGCTCTATTGGGGTGATATGGTACTACGAGGTCCCTAGGATAAGATGGGACCTGATTATTCAAAACCTTATAAGTAAGAAGAAGAATTTTAAATTCTATTCTAGAATTAACAGGAAGCCAATGAAGAGAGGCCAATATGGGTGAGATATGCTCTCTCCTTCTAGTCCCCGTCAGTACTCTAGCTGCAGCATTTTGAATTAACTGAAGGCTTTTTAGGGAACTTTTAGGACAATCTGATAATAATGAATTACAATAGTCCAGCCTAGAGGAAATAAATGCATGAATTAGTTTTTCAGCATCACTCTGAGACAAGACCTTTCTGATTTTAGAGATATTGCGTAAATGCAAAAAAAGCAGTCCTACATATTTGTTTAATATGCGCTTTGAATGACATATCCTGATCAAAAATGACTCCAAGATTTCTCACAGTATTACTAGAGGTCAGGGTAATGCCATCCAGAGTAAGGATCTGGTTAGACACCATGTTTCTAAGATTTGTGGGGCCAAGTACAATAACTTCAGTTTTGTCTGAGTTTAAAAGCAGGAAATTAGAGGTCATCCATGTCTTTATGTCTGTAAGACAATCCTGCAGTTTAGCTAATTGGTGTGTGTCCTCTGGCTTCATGGATAGATAAAGCTGGGTATCATCTGCGTAACAATGAAAATTTAAGCAATACCGTCTAATACTGCCTAAGGGAAGCATGTATAAAGTGAATAAAATTGGTCCTAGCACAGAACCTTGTGGAACTCCATAATTAACTTTAGTCTGTGAAGAAGATTCCCCATTTACATGAACAAATTGTAATCTATTAGACAAATATGATTCAAACCACCGCAGCGCAGTGCCTTTAATACCTATGGCATGCTCTAATCTCTGTAATAAAATTTTATGGTCAACGGTGTCAAAAGCAGCACTGAGGTCTAACAGAACAAGCACAGAGATGAGTCCACTGTCCGAGGCCATAAGAAGATCATTTGTAACCTTCACTAATGCTGTTTCTGTACTATGATGAATTCTAAAACCTGACTGAAACTCTTCAAATAGACCATTCCTCTGCAGATGATCAGTTAGCTGTTTTACAACTACCCTTTCAAGAATTTTTGAGAGAAAAGTAAGGTTGGAGATTGGCCTATAATTAGCTAAGATAGCTGGGTCAAGTGATGGCTTTTTAAGTAATGGTTTAATTACTGCCACCTTAAAAGCCTGTGGTACATAGCCAACTAACAAAGATAGATTGATCATATTTAAGATCGAAGCATTAATTAATGGTAGGGCTTCCTTGAGCAGCCTGGTAGGAATGGGGTCTAATAAACATGTTGATGGTTTGGATGAAGTAACTAATGAAAATAACTCAGACAGAACAATCGGAGAGAAAGAGTCTAATACCGGCATCACTGAAAGCAGCCAAAGATAACGATACGTCTTTGGGATGGTTATGAGTAATTTTTTCTCTAATAGTTAAAATTTTGTTAGCAAAGAAAGTCATGAAGTCATTACTAGTTAAAGTTAATGGAATACTCAGCTCAATAGAGCTCTGACTCTTTGTCAGCCTGGCTACAGTGCTGAAAAGAAACCTGGGGTTGTTCTTATTTTCTTCAATTAGTGATGAGTAGAAAGATGTCCTAGCTTTACGGAGGGCTTTTTTATAGAGCAACAGACTCTTTTTTTCCAGGCTAAGTGAAGATCTTCTAAATTAGTGAGACGCCATTTCCTCTCCAACTTACGGGTTATCTGCTTTAAGCTACGAGTTTGTGAGTTATACCACGGAGTCAGGCACTTCTGATTTAAAGCTCTCTTTTTCAGAGAAGCTACAGCATCCAAAGTTGTCTTCAATGAGGATGTAAAACTATTGACGAGATACTCTATCTCACTTACAGAGTTTAGGTAGCTACTCTGCACTGTGTTGGTATATGGCATTAGAGAACATAAAGAAGGAATCATATCCTTAAACCTAGTTACAGCGCTTTCTGAAAGACTTCTTGTGTAATGAAACTTATTCCCCACTGCTGGGTAGTCCATCAGAGTAAATGTAAATGTTATTAAGAAATGATCAGACAGAAGGGAGTTTTCAGGGAATACTGTTAAGTCTTCTATTTCCATACCATAAGTCAGAACAAGATCTAAGATATGATTAAAGTGGTGGGTGGACTCATTTACATTTTGAGCAAAGCCAATAGAGTCTAATAATAGATTAAATACAGTGTTGAGGCTGTCATTCTCAGCATCTGTGTGGATGTTAAAATCGCCCACTATAATTATCTTATCTGAGCTAAGCACTAAGTCAGACAAAAAGTCAGAAAATTCACAGAGAAACTCACAGTATCGACCAGGTGGACGATAGATAATAACAAATAAAACTGGTTTTTGGGACTTCCAATTTGGATGGACAAGACTAAGAGTCAAGCTTTCAAATGAATTAAAGCTCTGTCTGGGTTTTTGATTAATTAATAAGCTGGAATGGAAGATTGCTGCTAATCCTCCGCCTCGGCCCATGCTACGAGCATTCTGACAGTGTGACTCGGGGGTGTTGACTCATTTAAACTAACATATTCATCCTGCTGTAACCAGGTTTCTGTAAGGCAGAATAAATCAATATGCTGATCAATTATTATATCATTTACCAACAGGGACTTAGAAGAGAGAGACCTAATGTTTAATAGACCACATTTAACTGTTTTAGTCTGTGGTGCAGTTGAAGGTGATATATTATTTTTTCTTTTTGAATTTTTATGCTTAAATAGATTTTTGCTGGTTATTGGTAGTCTGGGAGCAGGCACCGTCTCTACGGGGATGGGGTAATGAGGGGATGGCAGGGGGAGAGAAGCTGCAGAGAGGTGTGTAAGACTACAACTCTGCTTCCTGGTCCCAACCCTGGATAGTCACGGTTTGGAGGATTTAAGAAAATTGGCCAGATTTCTAGAAATGAGCGCTGCTCCATCCAAAGTGGGATGGATGCCGTCTCTCCTAACAAGACCAGGTTTTCCCCAGAAGCTTTGCCAATTATCTATGAAGCCCACCTCATTTTTTGGACACCACTCAGACAGACAGCAATTCAAGGAGAACATGCGGCTAAACATGTCACTCCCGGTCCGATTGGGGAGGGGCCCAATCTGCTTTAATTCTACAAAAATAAACAACTGAATGAACATCCTCCGAGGCCGGTGATTCCATAATTTTTGCCATGGGTTGTAGTTGTGATGGGAACGACTGGACATACGTTTTTTTTCTTTTTGCTTTATCAATCACATCCTCGTGGCAAAAACGCACAGAAAAAGCATTGTTTAAACAACAAAAAAGACATGAAACAAGATTTGATAAGAAATGCAACACTGATTATGTGGAGTTTTTACTTGATTCTCCATAATCTCCAGGATTAAATAAATTAGGCTAATAAACATTGAGCTTTTTCCTGTTTGAGTTTTGAGGTGGCTGTCTTGGCCTCGAATTTGAAATGCCACCTTGTAGGATTTGATTGCAGGTGTGTGCTTCACATGTCGTTGTCCTTGGAACACAATCAATTAACCTGTATAATCCCAGTCTACCATGCTGTAATTGGTAGGGGTCTTAGGTGGGGAAGCAATCTGACTGACTCATCCCATCCAGGGAGAGTCGTACATTCGCATCAACTACAAGAAGCTTGAATCTTCGACTGGACTGGGTTGCTTGACGCAAGGATGTTTCGCTTCAAATCGCAGAAGCTTCCTTAGCTGAAATTCTTGCTCTGGTAGTCTGACTTCTGTCTTGACTCTTGTAGAGAAGAATAAACAGAAGCCACAAAAGCTGGAGTTTTAAACCTAACCAGACCCCTCTTACCGAGAGGCAGACTGCTATAGGCTAGTGACTAAACAGTAGCTCTAATTAGCACCTATTGTGCTCTAGTTAGCACCCTCCTAATGACAGGGCACCTGTCCCTCCTAATGATGGGACGGACGCCTCTCCTGATGACTCCCTTGACGACCCTCCTGATGATGTGAATGACTCATTACTGTGAACAAAAGACTGAAACTGCTTTGACCTGAGTACCCCAGTGTAAACAGGGGACAAAGCGTGTCTCAGACCCCCTCCCCGGTTAAGGCTGGGTTTCAACTGTTTCACATAGAATGCCTCCTTGACCCCTCTCTCAAACCATTTCTTCTCTCTGGCTAAGATTTTAACTTCCTTGTCCTCAAACATGTGGTTAGTGTCTTTAAGGTGGAGATGAACTGCAGACTGAGGTCCACTGGCGCCCTCTCTGCGGTGCTGGTATAGCCTTTTGTATAAAGGTTGCTTAGTCTTGACTAAGCTATTGTTTAGTCACTAGCCTATAGCAGTCTGCCTCGCTGTAAGAGGGGTCCGGTTAGGTTTAAAACTCCAGCTTTTGTGGCTTTTGTTTATTCTTCTCTACAAGAGTCAAGACAGAAGTCAGACTACCAGAGCAAGAATTTTAGCTGAGGAAGCTTCTGCGATTTGAAGCGAAACATCCTCGCGTCAAGCAACCCAGTCCAGTTGAAGATTCAAGCTTCTCTACTATGGAAACCACCTGGACAACTGAGAGCCTACACAGAAACATCAACTACATGCTAAAGTCTTCGGGTGTAAGTACAGGGTCTTTATAAGACTTATTCTTTAACTGAAGTTAAACTTCAACACTTTGAAGGTGTTCCATCTCATGTTCAACACATTCATGCAGCTGTCAACAGCTACTTTCTATGCAAAGATGTGGGGCCTGATTTATTCAAGGTTTGTGTGTGTTTAAATGTGCACAAACACCATAGCCCTTGCAAAAAAAATTGTGCATACTAATAGCGCGCTGATGATTGTCTTTCAAATGCATTAAATAGCACGCATTGTTCATTTCGCGAGTTTGCTTTTGTGAATACAATTTGGGGATTCACCACCGATTGTACAAAATTGTAATTGTGGGTGGGACCATGCAAATAGGTGAACTTGAACACGCAAACAATTTATCAAAGTCAAGTAAATTTAGCGGGTGCTGATAGTGTGAACATTTCAAGCATGGGTGTCGTGACTAAGTATTTTGAATTTCGGTACGGTTAATGTTTTACTGTGACAAATGAAAAAAACTGGACAAGCGACAACACAAAAATGTAACTAAAAATAACTGCATCCAGAAAATTTGATTTTTAGTGCGGCCTTTTGTCTCTTACACAGGTCATTTTAAACAACTAGCTCCACTCTGCTCCCCCCGCCCCCTCAGTCAAATTATCCTACAACCGCCACTGCTTGGCAGTCCCACTTCTTGTAATGTGGTTATAATATCCACTAAGAGATTATTGAAGGATTTCTGATCGTGTCTGTCTGTGTACAGGACAAATCTAAATGGAGATGGAATTTTGTGAATGAAATTTAAGTAAATCTGATCCAACATGATTTCTCTCGCTGTTTTCCTCCTGCTATTGCAATAAAGTACTCTATTACATCACAAAGCGCTACATAAATCGCTTTCTGCGTTGATTGGTTGGCGAAAGTATGTGCGCTCAAACTGAAATAAATAATACTGAACGACGGCAAACTCCTGTCACGTGATTCGGGACACCCGGAAGTACAATTTCCCCCTGGCCCAGTTGGCGTTGTTTGTTTCCGGAGCAGAACAACGGCTGACGTTTAAAGCTTAAATAGCGTTATTTGTGTTTGTTTTCATCGTATTGAACCACGGCGTTCGAACGACAAACGTTTAATACAACTGTAAATATACCGGTAGGATTGTGGCGGATGTCAGGACAACGTGTGTTTTAGCTCATGGACAAAGAGAAAAGCGTCGACATTGTAAGTAAACGTCTCACGGTGGTGACTGAGTGACACGCTGCGTCTTTATTAACCTGTGGGGTTGTTGTACTTGTTGACGCACGACCAGTGCTCGTGGATGGAGATGCAGCAGTTCGTTGGTGACGTCATCACAGCTGGAAACAGCAGCGGCTCTCTGAAGGAGCAGGCGGAGGTGCTGAGTGCAGCCTGGGGATTGGCTGGAGCTGAGGGTCTGGGGTTCAAAGGTCACACACTGGAACCTCTTCAGCAACCCCGAGCAGCCCAGGAGAAGGCAGGAGGAGGACACAGGAGAGGAGGAGGTGAGAGTACCACATATACAGGCACACTAACAGAAGGAGGAAGCTTCCACATGTGCATGAATCAAAACACACCCATCACACCTCAGTCACCATTATCATCAAATCGCCAAACCCAGCGAATATGTTCAGGAAAAACTGTTCCATTCCTCCAATAGAATTCTAGAATCTTGTAGAATAAATGCAGAGGAGCATTAAAGCTGTTTTGTGGTCCAGCACCTCTCACTCATCACTCATCTTCAACCGCTTATCCGGGACCAGTGTAACAGTTTATCTTCCCCCCTGGATATCTTACCCCCGGGGGTAAGATATCCTAGGATATACAGGTCCAGTCAAACTTCCCTTTCCCAGTATGTCCACAAATTATACTGTATTTGTTGTCTTTCTGATGCCTGATTCTGTTTTTTTCTCTCTCTGAGGTGCAGCTCCATCCAGAGATGGGAGTGGTGTCGACTTCTGCAACCCTCCTGTCCTGTGCACCAGCAAAATTTCCTGTATATTTGTTTTGCAAATTGTTTTGTCAATTGTGTTGGTAACACGGCCCAAGCAGAGGGTCACTCCTTTGAGTCTGGTCTGCTTGAGGTTTCTTCCTGAAATCAGCAGAGGGAGTTTTTCCTTACTGCTGTCACCTGTGTGCTTGCTCTGGGGGAACTCACTGAGCAGCTAGCTCCACGTGATGATGAGCTGGGCTACTGATATGTACACCTGCATTAGTTTAGTTTTCTGTTCCCTTTCTGTTTCATAAGACACAATTTGCATTGATGCACTGGTGCTGGAGCTTATCTCTGGTGTCTGTAGAATGAAGTGCATCAGAGTCTATTACTCCCCATGGAAGGGTTGTCAGTCTGATGCAGGTTCCTTCCTCAACTAAGTTTGGTACCTATTTTTACAGCCAGGTGGAGTAAGACAATGCAGATTAAGTATATTTTCCAAGGACACAGACAGCCAGGCTGAGCGCATTGACAGGCCAACTCCTTATCCACTACCCATGCTACAGTCCAAGTCCACCTGGTTGTCAATTGGAATTGTTTTTGGTTGGGGAAGTCTGGGCAATCCCACGGTGGTGAGGAAGATCGTCTCTTGATCTATTGCCAATCTAGTCATGACTGCGCGTAGGTTTGTTGATTGTGGGAATGTCATTGCGCAATGTCCCACTGTATTTCACCATAGCAGATAATCCCCCACTTGAGCCAATAACCTGGTGTCATGACATGGACAAGGGGTTGGATTTTGACACCCTGGTTGGGGAAGTAACCTGTGATGGACTGGTGTCCCCTCCAGGAAGAGTTCTACTGGTGAGAGAGATTAACTCTGTGAGCCCCATGAGTTTAAGAGGCAGTAGACATAAATAGCTACTACTACTACTAATACTACTACTACTACTACTAATAATAAAATGAATGCGCCAATAAAATAAATCAAATGAAAAACTGAGCCTGATTCTTTCGTGAATGATGATAATTTCTTCATCTGGAGTGGGCTTGGGATCTTATTCTTCCTCCTCGGGTTGTTGCACATCAGCGATTCAGTGCGGACAATTCTGGATTATTCAAAGTTTCTAGATGTGACCTTCCTCTTTAGATCCTTCCCGCCAGTTCAGATTGGGGCGGAATTTATACACGCACCCGCTCCTTGCGCCCGAGGCACGTGCCTACCTTTTGTGCTTGTGGCGGGCACAAATTTATAAAAAGGATCAAATCAAAATGGATTTTTATACAGTAGTCTAAATTTTTGGGGTACACAAATCAAGCTGAAACACGATTTGCGTGAATGCGAATTAACAGGGTTTACCTGTATTCAGTGATTTGGACATTTTCATGTAAACATTTTCTGACTTTTCTAAAGAAAACTGGCTGTAAATATGCTGGTTTTGGAGTGTAAAGGGTGTCTTATAATTAACCATTAAAATGGTCAGCGCAGTCTTGTTTTAACCCTTGGGTGATATTGTGGGATTTGACTTCCGGGGACACAAACACATCATCACTTCACAAGATGGTGTACTGTTTTTGTCTGCAATCACCGAAACAGTCGTGAAAAGTGCAGCGTTTTTTTTTGTTTTTTTTTGGTTCCCAGTGGAGAAGGGAAGACGAGACACATGGGAGAGGTCGTGTCGGTAAGTTTTAGCAAAGATTTAATGTGAATAATGATAATGGGGCTGTCCTCGGAAGTACAATTTTTGTGCCATATGCTCTTTCATTTAACCTCTTGATCGCCCAGCCTTAAATGAGACCTTGGTGCCCAGTTGTTTGTTTGATGTATTATTTAATTTATATTACATCACAGATTTACCTTCACTCTGTGTTAAAGGGCATAATTTTAGAAATTTTAAGAGAAATGCCTGGTTTTTCTTTTTTGTTATTTTATGATGTAACACAAAATATTTAAATTTGTTAAAGCTCAAAGATCCTCTTGTGTTTTTATTGCTACTGTAGGTTCACTCTGTCTTCTTAGACAAAATTATTTTTTTCAAAATTATTAACTGAAGTTTGTTTTCCGTGTAGACGAGCATCATGGCTGCACCTGCCCTGGCTGTCCTTACTCCAGCTCGCCCCCTTTATTCGAGACGTTAAAACCCAGACAAGCTTCATCCTCAACACTGTGTTCTGACACTGGGGGGTTTAGCCGCACAACTCCAGTGAACCTAAGCGTGTGCTTGGCAGACACCACGGAGGTGAACAGTAACGCCGCGTCCCACTTAGAGACCAGGCCATCCAGTAGGCTGCACAGGGAGGATGCTGAGAGGGGGACTCGGAACGCTGGACTAGCTTCACACCAGAACTCTGAAATGCCAACATCTAGAGCTTCATCTGGTTTGTTGTCCCACCTCTCCCTGTTTCCCTGCTTGTGTTGCCACCGTGGCCTACAAACCTGTGCGCAGATCCTGAGCCAGCAAGAGCGCACGGACTCACCATTTTCTCACACGCACGCTCACCACCATTTTCACCACCACCACTGTCCCCTTGCCTCTTGTTTGCCCTGCCCTCAGCTTGGTCACTCTGCTCCACTCTCGGGTTCGTTCCCCTGCTTTTCGTGCCAGTGTTCCTTACCTCCCTGCACTCAGATCGGTGGCCGCCAGCACAGACAAACCCGGCAACAAGAGGAGCGGGACAGAACTGCCCCAAACCCGATGCCTCTGCACCCTTGTATGCACTGCCCTGCCACCTTTAACCGTCCTTCCCAGTTGCTGCAACATCAGCGCTCTGAGCATGCCCACAAACAGCCTGGTTTCCTCTGCACAGAGTGCGGCAGGGCCTTCAACTCGCACAGCAACCTGCGCATCCATCTCAACGTGCACACTGGTGCCCGGCCATACATCTGCTGTGACTGCGGGAAGAGTTTTAGTCAGTCGGGGGCTCTGAAGATTCACAAACGGATTCACACAGGTGAAAGGCCGTATTCCTGTGGTTTCTGTGGCAGGGGGTTTCCTCATCTAGCAGGCATACGAGCCCATCAGAGGATCCACACCGGAGAAAAACCCTACTGCTGTAGCCAGTGTGGGAAATGTTTCACCCAGTCAGGAGCTTTGAAGGTCCATTCCCGTATTCACACAGGAGAAAGGCCTTTTATCTGTAGCATCTGTGAGAAAGGCTTCTCCAATCGCTCTGGGATACGCTTCCATTACCGGACAGTCCATGGGCTGGTCCCTGAAGCCACAGGTGAAGCTGCAGCTGGGAGTCCTCCAGGACGTCCTAGGACCTTTCCTTCTACCAACCCTAGACCAAATACACATAACATCCCAGAAAGCAACTCTCATAGCACCCTGAACACAAGAGATGCTTCTGCGGTGATGGCACCTCATCTGGGTTCTGACCTGCTTGGGAGAAACAGTGGTGACTCCCAGTCTGAGGGCTCAAAGACAGACAGCAACAGAGAGACGTTGATGTATGTGTGTGAAGACTGTGGCCTTCGGTTTAAAGACGCCCCATCCAGGAACCAGCACCAGACTCTGGTGCACTACTCCTCTGAGCAGATGGAGGACGAGTCGGAGGAGGAAGAACAGGGGAAAGAATTAATGCCGGCTGAGTTGGCTCAGGACAGCAGCAAAGGTTGATCTAAGAGGACCATTGGACAGGTGTGCACCATGATGACTGAACCATCCCCTATACCAGCGTAAGTTGTATTTTAAAAACCTTGTGGTTTTGTTGTGATTTGGCGCTATATAAATAAAATTGATTGAATTGATTGATTAAGTACGAGGTCTGCGAGAAAAGAAACTGACCGTTTTATTTTTTTTAAAAACTATATGGATTTGAATCACGTGTGATTACATCAGCCAAGCTTGAACCCTCGTGGGCATGCAAGAGTTTTTTCACGCCTGTCGGTGATGTCATTCGCCTGTGAGCACGCCTTGTGGAAGGAGTGGTCCAGCACCCTCATCGGAATTCCTTTGTCTGAGAAGTTGCTGAGAGACTGGCGCTGTGCGTCATCAAAATTTTTTCAAAAACTGTGAGGCACATCCGAGTGGACACCATTCGAGAAATTCAGCTGGTTTTCGGTGAAAATTTTAACGGCTGATGAGAGATTTTGGAGTGTTACTATCGCTTTAAGGACTTCCCACGGAGTGGGACGTCGCGCAGCGCTCCGAGGCGATGTCGTCATCCTGTTTCAAGCAGAAAACCTCTGTTGACCCAGGACGTCGTGAGAGAACAGAGAAGTTTCAGAAGAGGTCAGAATCAGCAGTTTATCCGGACATTCCACCATTACAGGAGGTTTTTTTTCATGGAAAAAGAAGCCGAGGGACGCGCCACCGTGCCGCTCTTGACGTGGCACAAAACCACCTCGGTGTTGGTCTCTCAGGACGGCTTTCAGACGGATTTTGGTTGCTTTTCTGTCGTGTGAATATCCGAGAAATTGAGCTTGAGCTGGACAAGCCCCAACATGTCCTGTGAGGCTTCATCACGGCGTTTCTTTGCGCCGAGCGGCTGCAAAACGACGCGCCAAACTCCTCCGCACGTCTGTCTTAATGTGCCGGAAAAAGTGCTGATGTCCACGTCTTTTCACAATTCCTGTGCTAGTCAGAGGACATACCGGATCAAGACAGCGTCCAGTTTAGAAATGAACGGCACATTACACTGTTACAGGAGTTTTTGTCATGGAAAGAGGAACAAAGGTGGAGGAATTCTGCGCGTCGCGGCGGAGCTGCATGGTGAAAAGAAACGCCGTGATGAAGCCTCACAGGACATGTTCTGGCATGTCCAGCTCATGCACAATCACAATGGGATATTCACACGACTGGAAAGCAACCGGAATCCGTCTGAAATCCACCTTTAAGCCGTCCTGTGAGACCAACACCGAGGTGGTTTTGTACCGCGTAATGATCGGCTCTGTGGCGCGTCCCTCGGCTTCTTTTTCCATGAAAAAAACTCCTGTAACGGTGGAATGTGCCGGAAAAAGTGCTGATGTCCACATCTTCTGCCTTTTCGTGAAAGTCAGACAAGGTCCCGGATCAACAAAGCTTTCACGTTGGAAATGATCTGGTTGTTTGTGCGGGGTGTCAGCCTGTTCATCGGCGCTGGGAGCGCACTCAGCAGTTGTGGGCCGTCCTTAAAGGGGCAGTAACACCCCGTAATCTGTTTAATCCCCATAAAATCGTCCGTGAAAGCCATATTAATTTTTCGAACGGTGTCCACCTGGAGGTCTCTTACACTTTCTGGAAAAAAATTGATGCAGCAAAGATCCAAATCGTTCGGACATTTATTCACAATAAAAAAATAGACAAGAGGGGTAGACCACACCTCACTCAAAGCCTGCTCACAGGCGAATGAAGCAACCGACAGGCATGAAAAAACTCACGCATCCGCACGAGGGTTCAAGCTTGGCTGACGCAATCACACATGATTCAAATCCATATGGTTTTTGAAAAAAATAAGGCCGGATACTTTTTTAACAGACCTCGTATATATGTGTGTATATATATATATATATATATATATATATATATATACACAGTGCCTTCCAAAAGTATTGGGCCCCTTGGTATTTCACACATTTTAATTTGTTTATGCCATTTCAAATACAAAAGTAAATCAGGGTTCTCAGTATAAACATTTGTAAAATTATCTTCGTTAAACTCAAAGGAAATCTGTACGACTTGACATAAATGAATTAAAAATATAAAAACTAAGATGATGAGTTAATTGTGAGAGTCATGATTGGGTATAAAAGGAGCATCCCCACAAGGCTCAGCAGTTCACAATCAAAGATGGGGTGAAGATCACCACTTTGTGAACAACTGTGTGAAAAATAGTCCAACAGTTTAAGAACAATTTTTCTCAACATTCAGTTGCAAGGAATTTAGGGATTCCATCATCTACAGTCCATAATATAATCAGAAGATTCAGAGAATCTGTAGAATTTTCTACACGTAAGCGGCAAGGCTGAAAACCAACATTGAATGCCCATGATGGTCGATCCCTCAGGGGGCACTGCATTAAAACCGACATCATTGTGTAGAGGACCTTACGGCGTGGGCTCACGAACACACCGGAAAAACCATTGTCAGTTAACAGTTCGTCGCTACATCTAAAGTGCAATTTAAAACTCTACCATGCAAAGCGAAAGCCATACATCAACAACATCCATTTGAAATGGGCAGACGCAAAGTGGAAAAGTGTGCTGTGGTCTGATACGTCCACATTTCACATTGTTTTTGGAAATCATGGACGTCGTGTCCTCCGGACAAAAGAGAAGAAAGACCATCCAGATTGTTGCCAGCATCTGAGATGGTATGGGGGTGTGTTAGTGCCCATGGCATGGGCAACTTATACATCTGTGATGGCATCATCAATGCTGAAAGGTACATCCAGGTTTTGGAGCAACACATGCTGCCATACAAGCAACGTCTTTTTCAGGGACATCCCTGCTTATTTCAGCAAGACAATGCCAAGCCACATTCTGCACGTGTTACAACAGCGTGGCTTTGTAGTAAAAGAGTACAGGTACTAGACTGGCCTGCCTGCAGTCCAGACCTGTCGCCCATTGAAAATGTGTGGCGCATTATGAACCGCAAAATATGACAATGGAGACCCCGGACTGTTGAACATCCGAAGTCGTACATCAAGCAAGAATGGGAAAAATTTCCACCTACAAAGTTTCAACAATTAGTGTCTTCAGTTCCCAAACGCTTATTGAGTGTTGTTAGAAGGAAAGGTGATTGTAACACAGTGGTAAACATACCACTGTCCCAGCTTTTTTGAAACATGTTGTTGCAGGCATCCACTTCAAAATGAGCAAATATTTGCACAAAAACAATTAAATGTATCAGTTTGAACATTAAATATCTTGTCTTTGTGGTGTACAATTTGCCAAAATATACATCTGAGATGCAAATCAAGATGTTTTTGAGAACAGTCTACTCCATACAGATTTACCACAAATTGCCATAATATTTGTATTTCTTCATAATTGATGTAAATAAAGTCCAAGACACATTCAGTGACTTGGAAATGGCCATGTATCCATCCCCCTTGTCTGAAGGAAACTGTTAATAAAACTGATTATTTACAGATAGTATACCAAAGTGTTTACTTATACAACCTATCATCTTGCCTTTTATATTTTTAATTCATTTATTTCAAGTTGCAGAGATTTGCTTTGAGTTTAAGGAAGATAAATTTAGAATTTTTTACATTAAGAAGCTTGATTTACTTTTTGTATTTGAAGTGGCATAAAATTAAAATGTGTGAAATACCAAGGGTCCTAATACTTTTGGAGGGCACAGTATACAGTTGTATGCAAAAGTTTGGGCACCCCTGATAATTTTCATGATTTTCCTTTATAAATCATTGGTTGTGTGGATCAGAAATTTCAGTTAAATATATCATATAGCAGACAAACTCACTGATATTTGAGAAGTGAAATGAAGTTTCTCGTATTTACAGAATGTCTGCAATAATTATTTAAACAAAATTGGACAGTTGCATAAATTTGGTCACCCTTGTCATTTTATTGATTTCAATAGATTTAGCACTAATTATTGGAACACAAAATTGGTTTGGTAAGCTCATTGACCCTTAACGTCCTTACGCAGGTGAATCCAATCATGAGAAAGGGTATTTAAGGTGGCCTTTTGCAAATGTTTTCCCTTTTTGCATCTCTTCTAATGAGTGGCAACATGGGAGCCTCTAAACAACTCTCAAATTACCTGAAAACAAAGATTGTTCAACGTCATGGTTTAGGGGAAGGATCCAAAAAGCTATCTCAGAGATTTCAGCTGTCAGTTTCCACTGTGAGGAACATAGTGAGGAAATGGAAGACCACAGGTACAGTACTAGTTAAGGCCCGAAGTGGCAAGTCAAGAAAAATCTCAGATAAACTGAAGCACATTTGGACAAGCTAAATTCATTTTAGAGTAAGATGCTGTAGACTGATGAAAATAAATTTGAGTTATTTGGACATAACAAGGGGTGGTATCCATGGCAGAAAAACACTTGCTACCTACAGTAAAATTTGGAGGTGGTTCCATCATGCTGTGGGGCTGTGTGGCCAGTGCAGGTACTGGGAATCTTGTTAAAGTTGAGGGTCACATGGATTCCTGTCAATAGCAGCAGATTCTTGAGAACAATATTCAAGAATCAGTGACAATGATGTGCTCTTTGCCGATTTTAAAAATCAGAAGGAGATTGTGTCTGCTATTCAGGATGTGCAGCTCTCAAGAACGTCTGTTACACAATGATGCGAGTTAATGGCGGAGGATATTGAACGGCAACTGAGGAATGATATTGAGGCATGCGAGTGTTTTTCTCTGCAATTCGATGAATCTACTGATGCTGTGGACGTGGCTCAGCTATGTGTTTTTATTAGAATGATTTTTGACAACATGAATGTAAAAGAAGAGCTGCTGACAATTTTGCCTTTGAAAGGGCACACGAGAGGCGCAGATATTTTTCAGGTTTTTATGGAATTTGTTAAGAGCCAGCTGCCCCTCTACAAACTCATTTCCATAACCACCGATGGGGCTCCAGCAATGGTTGGACATACTGCTGGGTTCATCGGATTGTGCAAACAGTGTGAATCTTTCCCAGGCTTCCTGAATTACCATTGCATAATTCACCAGCAAGGGTTGTGTGGGAAGATTTTAAATATGGAAGATGTTATGGATGTGGCCAACAAAATTGCTTGTTGGGTGATTCTTAGACTACGGGCACTTATTATGTCCTTTGATTATATTGTATGAAAAACAGAAAAAAGGGGAAATTTCACACTTTTATAGTTATCTTTACAATGAAAATGCGTTAAGAAATTTGTTCTAGTAGTCTATGATGACTTTTTCACCTTTTTTCAGCATCATTATATGCAAATATTGCCGTTTTGTGCTTGTCCCACACCCAGGCGTTTGATCTTCAATGATAAAATGGTAAAGAAACATTTTTTTGTAATGTTTTAAAATATCTCTGAATAAAATATCAGTAAAATAATCAAAACATAATTGGGGTATTCAATGTCATACAACTGTTGTGATTTTTTTTAAACAAAATGTAGTTGTCCCACACTATTGCCGTAATTTCCACCACAACACTGTAATGTCCCTAAACAGTTTGTATGAAAGATTGTTTGGGTAGTTTCTATGGAGATAAACAGTGACATCAGAGCACATGTATATAGCACCAAATCACAACAAACGGTTGCCCCAAGGCGCTTTATATTGTAAGGCAATGGTGTGGTGGAAATTACATTTACAAGGCCAATAGTGCCCGTAGTTAAAGAATCACCCTGTTCTGTTCGAGCCAGGAGTCTGCAGAGGCGATTATTTCGTGCACAGCTGGAGGAGACGGGTGCAGAACACACAGATCTGCTGCTGCACACAGATGTTTGATGACTCAGCCAACGGAAATTTCTGGAACGGTTTTCTCAGTTGTTGCCTGAAATTAAAGAATTTCTGAAATAGTCAACTCATGCTGAATATGCACAGCTAAAAGACAGTCAGTGGCTCTTGGATTTAAGCCCCATTTACACACAGACAGTAAGAGCTCCCGGAAGCGTCCCGGAAGAGTTTTTGGCCGTCTTAAGGATCACACGCCGTTGTTAACGCCGGCACAAGGGGGCGCAGTTTAGTTCCAGCTTTACCGGGAATCGCTCCCGGAATTATTCGACATGTTGAATAATTCCGGGAGTGCTCCCGGAGACCTCCCGTGACGACGAACAACGGCGTATGATACTTTTTAATCGCCGTTTCATCCTGCCACTTCCTGTAGTGCCGCAGTTCTCATCGCGCCGCGATGACCAATCAGGGACTGAATATGTAGTGACGTGGAGATGTCTGGAGTTTGACTGAAGATGTGAACATGTCCTGTATCTGTACCTGTGAGCAGGACTTATGTCTCTTTTGTCCTTTATTTTACAATCATGACAGAGTTTTTGGAATGAGCAGCAGCACCACAGCAGCGTGGAGCGGAGGTTCTTTTAAATTTTATTTTACGTGCGTGCGCGCGCGACTCGTCCTGGAGATTATTTTACTTATTAGCTACACAGCTGTATAATAAAGCAACTGGTGACTGGCTTCTAAACACAATTATGACAGAGTTTTGGGGGGATAGAGCGAGCTGCAGCCCTGCAGCAAACAGCAGCGGGGAGCTGACTTTCTTTTTTTTCTTTTTTTTTTTTACGTGCGCGCGAGTGAATCATCTGTAGAGAATATTTTATTAATGAACTACACAGATGTATAATAAAACAAATGGTGACTGGTTTCTAAACACAATTATGACATAGTTTTTGGGGGGAAGAGCCAGCTGCAGCAAGCAGCGGAGTTATAAATTTTTTTTGTTTGTTTTTTGTTTACATGTGCGCGCGTGAACGGGACAGTTGATCCTCAAACTGGGTCCTGCAGAGGCGGAAGCGCTGAAAGCGGCCGTCACCCAGACACAGCTCCTGGAGCAAATAATGATACTCTCTGTATTGGGAGCTTTCCACAGCAACTCGCTCCGTGTGATCAAGGTCCGTCATAACTTGACTGACAACCAGAGCCGACGAGCTGTGCCCCTTTCCACCGCGAAAACAGCTGGAACTACCGCGAACTTCGGTCTACGTACTACTCGCAGACAAAACCGTCTGTGTGTAAACCAGCCTTTAGCCGTTCTTACTGATCTGACCAACAAGCTCAATAACTTGAATCTAGAACTGCAGGGTAAAGACAAATGCATC
The DNA here is from genome assembly GCF_902500255.1 of Thalassophryne amazonica. Lineage (NCBI taxonomy): Eukaryota > Metazoa > Chordata > Actinopteri > Batrachoidiformes > Batrachoididae > Thalassophryne > Thalassophryne amazonica. The sequence goes on from NC_047109.1 coordinate 94,466,365, forward strand.
ATCAACATGATCAGCTCCATGAACACATTTAAAAGCAAGTTACACTTGCTATCGAGCAGTTTGTAACAGTGTGATTACGGAACTTTCCACACATGGATGCAGCACTTAAGCGTCAAAGCAAAGACTGTGCGGAGCTTGAAAGTGCATGTTATGATGAGTGCACGTTATGCTTATGTAAGTGCAGAGCATCTTGTCAGAATTTGACAGGCGTTTTACTGATTTTTCCATTGAGCCTGTTCTCACTTTTCTGTTTTCCATTTGGGGAAAATATTGATATGGACTGTATAACATCCAAAATAGAATCACTCTTCAACCTGGATAGCTGTGCTATTGAGAATGAGATCCTCACACTGAAAAATGACATTGAGATGAAATCCAGAGCAACACCTGGCTTAAACATCCAATTTTGGAATCTAATGCAGAAAGAGAAATACCCCAACCTCAGACAAACTGCACAGAATTTGACTGCACTTTTTGGATTAACTTATCTGTGTGAATCTGCCTTTTCACACAATCATCAAGTCAAAATGCAGATCCACCATGACAGATGACCGCCTCCCGGCCTGCTTACGGCTGGCAGTCACCTCCTACTGTCCCTATTACGAGAGACTAGCTGCCTCCTCTCAGTGCCAGAAATCCCACTAAGGTAGGGAACAACTTTTCCAACTTGAATTAAGGATTGTATTATTCGAGTTGTTTGTTGTGTTGTTACAGGCCAGTCCTAGGCCTACTTTTGCTTATTGTTTGCACTACGCACATTTATTGCAATAATGTATTATTACTGTCAAAACTTCATATTTTTGCCATAAAATTGTGTTATTGTATTGGTGTATAATAAATTACTGCTATGCTATGGCATTCAATGTGACTTGGTAGATCTCGATACACTGTCGACTTTAAAAGTAGATCTCGGTTCTAAAAGGTTGGGCACCCCTGGTTTTGAGGCTGTTATTTCTGCAAAAGGAGGATCTACTAAATATTAATGTTTTTTCTTTTGGGGTGCCCAGATTTATGTACCTGCCTAATATTGTTTAAAGAATTACTGCATACTTTCTATAAATGCTATAAACTTCATTTCATTTCTCAAATGTCACTGTTTGTCTGCTATATGATATATTTAATTGAAATTGCTGATCTAAAGAACCAATGACTTATAAAGGAAAATCATGGAAATCATCAGGGATGTCCAGACTTTTGCATACAACTTGATATAAGGCGACTTCAAGTAGCAATGTGCAGTCTGAAGTTAGAGTATTTAAATCACTTTGCATGTATTGAAAGTCCATACATTCACTGGGTCAAAGTGGTGCATGCAGCACAACCCCTTGGTTGCAGCAAGTGGTAAACTTGATAAAGAGGAAGGTGAGAAATGATGTAAAGATGATGTAGTTTCCTCCTCCATGACAACTGTACGGGAGCAGGGGGTTTTCTAAACTCCTTCGTTTAAGGTGTTTTAAACCATAAAGTTCTGTAAATGTGGGGGTGTGGTTGCTTTGAGTAACAGTGGCCGAGTCGAATAGCGACTCCTCTCCCAGTCCGACTATAGCTGAGTGTCCGCGCGATGCAGCTTCTTGCTGTTGTGTTGGAGTATTTTATTACAAACACCTACAATAATGTAGCTTGTTCTGTGGTGAAACATCCTAACGGATCACCCAAGACCTCTCTGCTGCAGTATTCGCGCTGAGTGAAATTCTTGTCTGATTTGATGTTGCACACTAATGGCGTTAGCACTTCTAGCAGCTGCCATAGCTTAATTTGTTACATCCACTTAATGTATGATAACTGAGAAAATAAGCAGCTCATAACATGCACACCAGAACCACAGTGTAGTCCCCAAAACTATCATTTAATATACAACTGAACCAAGGTTAGGTGGTTTGGAGGGGCGTGTTCAGGCATCTTCCGTTATGCACAGAAACACCCACGCTCCACCCCTTTATACGAGGTCTTTTAGATAATAAACCGACACTTTTATTTTTTTTTTTTAACTATATGGATTTGAATGATGTGCGATTACACCAATCATGCTTGAACCCTCGTGCGCATGCGTGAGTTTTTTCACGCGTCGGTGACGTCATTTCCAAGTGGGCAGGCCTTGAGTGAGATGTGGTCCCGCCCTCTCGGCTGAATTCCTTTGTTTCACACGCTGCTCGAGACGGCGCGCGTTGCTTTATCAAAATTTTTTCTGGACCTGTGAGGAATATCCGAGTGGACACTATTCGAGAAATTAAGCTGGTTTTCGGTGAAAACTTTAACGGCTGATGAGAGATTATGAGGTGTTTCTGTCGCTGTAAGGACTTCCCACGGAGCGGGACGTCGGCCTGTTTCGATCTGAAAACATCCTAATTTAAGGCTTAATTCACCCAGGATGTCGTGAAAGAACAGAGAAGATTCAGAAGAGGCCGGCATGAGGACTTTATGCGAACATTCCACTGTTTAAGGACATTTTTTAATGAAAGACGTGGGCGCAAATTCGCTGAGTCGTTTCCGTGACGACTCGGCAAATCTGTGTGCGCCGCGACAGGAAAAACACCTCCGTGTTGAAAACCATTTGTAAAATTCAGGCGGCTTTTGATGGCTTTCAACAAGTGAGTAACTGAGAAATTGTTTAACAGCTTGGGCATGTTCCAACTTGCCCGTTAAGGTTTCCAACGGAGGTGTTTTTCCTGTCGCGACCCCCCGCGGTCGGGTCCGGCCCGACATGCGACTGCCCGCACGTTCTTTCATTACAAAATGTCCGTTAACAATGGAATATCCGAATAAACTCCTCATGCCGACTTCTTCTGAAAGTTCTCTGTTCTCTGACGACGTCCTGGGTCAACAGAGCCTGAAATGTGGAAGTTTTCAACTTGAAACGGCGAGACGCTGCCGCCTCGAAGCGCAGATCACCGTCAGGCACCGTGGGCCGTCCTTAAAGCGATACTACCAGACCAAAATCTCTCATCAGCAGTTAAAATTTTTACTGAAAACCAGCTGAATTTATCGAATGGTGTCCACTCAGTTGTGCCTTACAGTTTTGAAAAAATTTTGATCAAACAAAGCAACAGTCTCTGAGCCATTCCTAAACAATGAAAAAATCGACAAGAGGGTGGACCACTCCTCACTCAAAGACTGCCCACAGGCGAATGACGTAACCGACAGGCGTGAAAAAACTCTCGCATGCCCACGAGGGTTCAAGCATGTCTGATGTAATCACACGTGATTCAAATCCATATGGTTTTTGAAAAACATAATAAGGTGGGATACTTTTCTAATAGACCTCGTACACTGATGAGTTTGTACCATTGTTGTGAGTGCGGCGATGCCCAGACACAGGTTTCATATAGTCTGTTCTGGGTGCGTTTTTATTATTATTATTCTTTTTCCATTGGTTGATAAGAAGTATACAGCTTTTATCAGAATAGTGCATTTTCAGGTGATTTCTGCTTGAGCTGCAGGAATTCACGACCCCAACAAGCAGATTTGGATTCAGCGTGACAAAATCTGTATGAGTAAGTAATAAGTTTTTAATTCTCATAAGTGTGCTTCGAAACCCGTTTAATGAGCAAAATATTCGGGCCATTTGTTTCCTCGCCTAGACAGTGAACTTGTTTCACCACCTGCAAATTAACCACAGTAATTTGAAAGTCTCAGCTGCCCAAGAAAAGCATTTGTCAGCTAAGTTGTCTGCAAAATATACTCAGACTTTTTGATCTAAGTAATATTTGCACTTAATTGTTTTTCTATGTGTGACTAGGAAGCAACATTAATGCCTAAAGACTGACAGATTTTGAAGAATATCATTTAATTACTGTTACGGTCGACATTCATTTTCTATACCTGCTTACTACAGTGAAGGGTCACGGGGTGTCAAAATCTGTTTTTCTACATATTGCACACCCTTATCATATTGTCCATGTGTTTTCAAATGCTTTATCTGAATACTAAGGAACAAAATTATGGTGGTGCCAAAGAAACACCTTTTCGAGCTTTGATCTACTGTAGTTGCAGTCCAGAGCAACTTTAAAAATGTGTTTAGTTCTACTGTGTCTTTGTAAATATGACACCACAAGGATTATGTTGTTCGGGCACTTAATCTTTGCCTTTTTTAAAAACAGTCGCATGATTCCACTGTATTAAATTATCATCAAGTTCAACAAATGCAAATGTTTTCCTTTTCTTATTAGCATGAACAACTTTTTCATAAGTGGTCAGAGACTGGAATGGCCGAAGAAACCGTTACATATGTATATTAAACACACTTGTCATTTTAGCACTTACTTTTTTGTAATGTTTTGTTGTCGTGTTTTTGCTTTTGTGATCTTGAAAGTTTCTTTTTGCCTTCTAATGTTGGACTATTTGACGTGAAAACCAAGAAATGTTTGACTTCAGTAAATTGAATTTAATCCATTTGAAGGAAAATTTGAAAACATCTTACCTGTTGTGCCTTCGTGTGATTATAAGAAACCAAACATTTGATTATTTTGGGAGGTATTGAACAAATTTATCTGACGAATGACAAGTAATGACAGTTAGACTTTCAAAGCACAATAGAGCCACCTAGTGGTTACAGGTAAAATCATGATATGCCTTTGTTACAGTGCGTCTGTCCTCTATGGCTGTAACTTGTATTTTTACATAACATGTTGAATTATAATAAAATGCACTATATATATTTCATTCACTTTGACCATGTTACCCTGTAATATAGAAGTGTATTTTTTGTTTTTCTAAAAAGTGCAGCTTGTGACTCAATGTCTCAACAATAAAGCAGCCTTTCTGCTGAACCTGGATTTTCTTTTTTTTTTTTTTTTTTTTTTTTTTTTTAACATCACAGTGAAATTTTAAATCCTGCATACGACCCGTAAGAAGACAGTTTCCACGTGGCTGAGATCGCGGGCACATCGCTCATTCAGAGTGGAGCTCCGCCAGCATAAGTTCACTGCAGACAAAACTGGCTCAGCATCCACTTGAGTTCATTCTGAGTGCCCCTCTGGTCCTAGGTCTCAGTTCACCTCCGGTATCTCCTCACAGAGGCTCCTCATACATGTGCTTCTTTCGGGGCGGGTGGCAGGGTTTGGGCTTGGTGTACATGACGCTGACTGGTTGCTGGCTGTTTGCATGAAGGGTCGGGGTGCAGTAGCCATTGGATAACATCCTGTGTGAGGGGCAGTCATAATGCGTGTGGGTGGTTGTCCTGGTACCAGTGGTAGGCGTTGCCATGGGAACACCATGTGGACTGCTGAGGGTGGTGGCCTCTGTTGCACTTGGCATGCTGGACTCTGAAGGCTGCTCGCTGAATGGGGTGGCGTACTCAGGCTCTGGGGGAAGTGGCTCAGCGTACTCTGGCAGGTTGCCAGGAGTGTCATAATGGCTGAGGGTGAAGGGCGCGGTGTAGACCTCATCTGAGGCGGGCCTAAATGTTGACCCGAGCTTTTGTCCAATGGTAGGTTCAGCATAATCTGGCAAAGAGTCAAAACCAGTAATGAGGGCTCATCTTATTTTCCCACACATGATATTTCTGGAATTTTTTCTCAGGACATCAGTTAAAAATTTCCGATAAAATAACTAAAGTCTTAAAACTTTTGAGTACATATGACATCAACTATGCTATCGGCTTCAGAAAAATACCAATCTATTACAGCCATGTGCACTCAAAAATGCCAGACTTGTTAGGTCTGAGAATCACTGTATTCACCTCACTACCAAGGAACCCTGGGTCCTGGATGGCAACCACTCTTCAAAGCAGCCATGTATATCACCTAAGCCATGAGAAATGTGGGTGTAATTTTAGCCTTTTCAAAGAGGGGGATTGCATAACTGCCATATTGGATTGTGGGAAATGCATGTCTGCTACAGACACACAGACACGCTTAGGAAGTAAACAAAAGGCTCAGAATGCCAGGGACTACTCGCTACATCCTTGGATGCCTCAATAACCATCTCAGGGATAAACGTGAACTTGCATGTTTTTCCTAAAAACGCAAGACTTAAAAAAACAAGTGGATTTACAATATTGGAAGGGCTGGAAATAAGGGAAAGTTTTGGAAGTTCAAGCTGACATCAACCCACTGAGTCTCCAGCTGCCAGAATTCTTAGGTTAGACACACAAATGGTTTTTCCATCAAAACCACCACCATTTGACACAGTTTAGTAAATCCCTCTTTCTTTCTCTGGAGGTTCAGAGTCCCATCCACCTAGAAATGCATGTGCTTGGCTCAACACCCAGACGATACAGAGCACACTTACTGATCTGGATGGTCTCAAAGATGCATAGCCAAGATTATCTCCATTACAACAGTCGTGAACATTTGATATAAAACCTCTAAATAGGTGCAATTTACCCCATCACTCACAAGATAACTCCTAGAATCAAGTTAGTCAGAACTCACCGCTATCAGATCCTTTTAAATTTGCAATTCTGCACTTTAATCATTTTAGTTCCGTTACTGTTGCTAACTTGAACGGTGAGATAATAAGAGCTCCAGGTACATCATCTTGGTCCAAAATTGGCTTAAAAGTACCGCATCACTCTCTGTTTACATCCATGGATGCTGGCTGTAAGTATACAGATTATCCCATGATGCATTGCATGAGGGCTACTTCCAGGCATGCACACTGACACATGCAATCCCCCTATTGCTGTTATCTTCAACACAGACATGTTAGGTCATGCCCAGAGAAACAGGCAACATGGCCATAATGTCAAGCAGTAAAGGCATCCAGTGATCACTTTAGGCTACTGGTTAGCATCCAAGTCTTGCAAACATACAGTAAATCATTTTATATATAAAGTCACAGGGACCTCATCTTGTTAGGGCGGGTCCATCGTGGTTCGCAGACTTGACATCTTTAAAACTCAGATTTATTGTTAAGATCTTTTTTAAAATAATAAGTCATTATAGGCGCCTTAGAAAGTGTTTGGTGGCAAAATCCAACCCTTCGCCCAAGTCGTGATACCTGGTCAAAAGATCAAGAAGGGGATTGCTTGTTGGTGTGAAATACTTCGGGGATTTTGTGTGCCACATGGCTGCTACTGTAGCTATAAAGGCCCAACAAGAACCCTGAACATGAGACGGCTAACGGGGCTCTGGTGAAATAAGAATTGCTCAATGACAAACCAGGCAGAAGAGGTGGTGGCTTGTCACCCAAGAGCAGGGAAGATAGATGAAGGTCGCAGCAGGTCTGGGATTTCCCAGCCATTGGAGCAGTCTAAGGATCTCTCAAGGACAACAACATTCCCATGTTAAAGAAACCACACACACACACGTCTCTAGACTGACCCTGGATACAGATTTTCTACACTGCTTAGAAGTTGCCAATCCTTGTGACAGACCCACTAAGTTGTCAGTGCTCTCTCCTGCTTTAGAAGGATGACAATCACACAGGTACGTCAGCTGGTTCCACATAAATTATGTGTGTGAAAATCCATCATGGAATGGTGAAGACAGTAAGTTATCAAAGTTATTGTTGTGATACAAGTTGTACAACAGCATCTCAACTTTTCAGCATGAATAAAATATATTATGATGGAAAATATTTGGAACTTCTTAAAGTTCCATCTTGAACCTCCAGTAATGTTTTCTCGCAGGGCTGCAGCCAAACGGTAACCTCTCTCCTGTAGAAGAGCCAACACAGGAGCTACTTTGATCAGCCTCGGTGCGATTGTCTCACCACTAACCTTGTTTGTCAATGGAACTCTCAGTGATGGGGGAGGTGGAGAGGAGACTGGGGAGGGAGTAGGCCGAGCGCCCCGTATCGAGCTCCAATTAAAGGGTCTCTTTCAGGACCAAAGAAAGGAATGTTTATAGTGCAGCTGGGTGACGGCCTGAGCCAGGAGAAAGAATGAACAGCTCATGGAGAAAGCTGTTTGTCTGTCAAGCTTGGCATGAGCACCTCAGAGTAGAAGCTGCAGACCAGTGACCTCAAACTCAAATTACTGAGGCCCATCAGTCAGGAGTTGCCCTGCTGGGAGGCATATGAACAATCAGAGAAAAAAAATAATTCTGCAAGTACATAACATCAGACATTTCTGCTGGAATTTTCTGCAAAAAGGCACAAATCTGGCAGTGCAAAATATTCTCCCCATCACTGATGGTGCACAACGTGCAACTATTCTCACATCGAAGCCCATTAGTGCCTGACCCACTCCTCGATCCCCTGCAGTATGTCTACAGAGCCGACAGGTCTGTAGATGACACTGCTAACATGGCCTTCCAGCGTCTGCACTCCCCAGGAACCTACACCAGGATTCTGTTTGTGGACTTTAGCTCTGTTTTTAATATGATCATCCCGGCCCTGCTGCAAGACAAGCTCTCTCAGGAATGGACAAAACTGCTCAAAGATAGGTGCACCAAGCTTGTAGCATCATATTCAAGAAGACTTGAGGCTGTAATTGCTGCCAAAGGTGCATCAACAAAGTATCAAGCAAAGGGTGTGAACACTTATGTACATGTGATTTCTTTTATTTTTAATAAATTTGCAAAAAACAAAAAAACCCTTTTTTCCTGTTGTCATTATGGGGTGTTGTGAGTAGAATTTTGAGGGAAAAAAATTAGGTAATTTACTCCATTTTGTAATAAGATTGCAATAACACAAAATGTGGAAAAAGTGAAGCACTGTGAATACTTTCTGGATGCAATGCATGTGTGTGAGTGCGTACCATTGAGAGGAGGGTTTGGTAGCGCATCATGGACACTTCGCTCTAAAGGGTAGGAGATAAGTTCTGTTTGTGGGCACTGGGGACTCTTTCCCTGGAAACTCTGACAACCTACCAGAAACACAGCCAATAGATTTGTAGCACAGGAAGAGAAAATAACAGAAAATGGACAGACAGTACTTTACTTACGTGTGGGTAAAGAGTAATTCATTTGTGGATCTTTTTTCCTGTATATGAAAAAAAAAAATCATTAGGGAATTTTAAATACTAGTATGCTACAGCTAAATGTATCGCTTTAAAAAAAAAACCCTTGCTGTAGTTGTCATGATTAAATATACATTTTTGAGAAATGTCAGGCACAGCAGTCCACATGTTACAAAGCAAAATCAAATCCAGGCAGACAAACCCCAAATGTCTAAGTAATGCAGTATACATGTCCAACATACAGTACCTCCTCTTCCACCAGACTCCCGCCAACAGACAGCTGACACATATGATCAGACCCAAGACCACTCCCACTGCCATGATTACTGGTGGACTGGAGCCTGCAGGAGCACAAATACTCAAGTCAACAAAGATTGTAGTTTCTGACAATGTACACTTAGTGCACTCTCATTACTGGAATCATTTGTTTTACTGAGGCATTTAGACCAAAAATAAACCGTTTTTGCAAGGTGACTCCCACTTGGAACCAGAAGGCCCTGAAAAGGAGCCATGAGGACAATGTGTGATGTCCACAGTGGCTCGAACATAAATCATGCAAGAATGTTCAAGGCCTGGCTCCACAGGTCCTGAATGGAACCGGTTTAAGAACCAGAATGTTTTGGGTCTCTAAGCAGCACTGATGTGAGAGTTATTAAATGATGTACGGATTAATATTCAGGGTTCGATTTACAGTTTGGAAATTTGCAGCTCCTAGAATTCCATGGCGTCAAAAATTTGGAGTCTCCATTCAGTCAATGGATTTTGATGTTGAAATGCAATGTACAACTACATAAAACCCATGTACCTTTCCTGCATGCTATGCACAGCTTCTTTTTTTTTTCACTTTTCACTTTTATAAGTTGCTGCAATGTCTTAGTATGTTATGATGTTGTGGCAGTTTTTCTCAAAAGTTGTATTGCAAGTTTTGATAGGCTTGGGGAATTTGTTTTCTTTGTTGTTGTTTTTTTGCAATGAAACTGCAGGAACAAGTGAAAATTTTGTATAATGCATTAAAAACAAAACAGGAAGTTGTTCCAGTGAGGCATTTTATTCAAAACTATTTTCTTTATATTGGTACCAGTTACAAAACTGCAAGGGTTGTAAAGCTAACCCCCTTTTGGTTTTACACAATGTTTACTGTGTCATCACATTATGTTTTTCTGTCTGAATGAGGGGACCTCTTGAGTCCTTATCATGTTGGAGCATCTGAGCAGCTTTGGTCTCATGTTAATCAGACAATTTTTTGTTGCTCTTCAGGTTTCCCTCCTTGTGCGCAAAACGCTGACTGTATAAAATTCTCTTTTTTGGTCATTGTACTGCACACAGCACAATTCATCATATGAATTAGGGTACAGTGTCACTGCTCGGAGCAGTGAGTAGTTTCAAGCTTTTGGAACATACTTGGTCTTGTGTCCTTCACTAAAATAGGGCCCTCTGTAGGTGTGGGGCTGGGCCGCGTGGTGCCGATGTTAACTTTGACCGATGGGAATTCTGTCGGACAACAAGCGGGACAGCGAAATGTAACACCAGGGACACGAAATCCAAAGTCACCCAAGAAGATTATTCCGGATAAATTTTTACAACTCATGACTAGTACAGACCAGCAGGTGGGCGGGACCTTGGTGTAACCTTGGCAACAGGACAACCCACAAGTTGCACCTGAGCCGATGCTCTGCCGTGCCAGCTCAGTGGCTGCAGCTGCACGTAGCGGGCTATGATGGGAGCATACAGGCTGTTTAGAACCCGCAGGTGACCGTCGGAATGGGCCTGAAACACCTGAGAACCAAAGACACCATAGAACTTATTCACAGAAATCAGTGAGGAAGCTTTAAAGACAAGTCTTCACTTTACCCGCCTCTGTGGGAACTGCATCCAAAACAAAGAAAAACAAGACCCCATCGGTCAATATAAAGCAGCTCCTACCTGTTTTTCTTTACTGAGTGGACCTTTGTAGAGCTTCCAATTCTTCCTGTCCTTACTGAAAAGAAGAATGAAGGATTCTATGTAGAACTCATTTGAGCCTGTTGTTATTATTCCTGAAAAAAACAATATAAAAGTATAAGAATGCACATCAGATGAATCTCAGATGACAGTGTTTTGAACTGATTTGTAGCCAAAGCAAACATTCATATTGCTTCACTACACCTCTCTTTCATCTCACACAAAGAAAACGATTTGGTCTTTTAACAAACCAGTGATGCTGTTCTTCTCGCTCAGCTCCAGCTCCAGCCAGGGCTCTGGATCACTGCTTGCTGCTGCCCAGGGCAGGAACTCGTATGTGGAATCCGTGTTTCTGGAGGACCAGTACATTCTCTGCTCTCGACTGTCCTTTTTTTCCCAGAAAGATGAAGCATTTAAACCAGAAATAACCAGGATGTTGTTGCATTCTATTCAGGGACCAGAGGAAGGATTGTGAACGGCACAGCACAATGGAACAATGTCATGTCCTCTCACTTATGTATTGTTTAAAACTGTGATGGAAATAGTCCATCAGAACCAAAAACGCATTGATAAGCAGTGACACACAGCTAGTTGCTGTAGTACAAACTGCAAAACACAAGCAGAGGTCTTACACGCAGACATGTTCGCTGTCATGAAGTACATTTACCCACAAGTAGATACATCTGTGAAGGTTAAGAAAATTTAGTCGGTGTGCTACTCATTTTGCAACAGAACATTAGAATAAGATCACAAAAACATACAAAACACCTTTTGCACAGATCATAGCAAAAACAATACTTTGATAAAAAAATTCAATGTTACATTAAATTATAATTGTATCCCAATATAATATTATGTGGAAATGCAACTTAATAAACATTGCATGAAATACTGAAAAACAGTCTTAATAAACCTGGAATCCTGATGTGTTGCAACTGATGCTTTTTCTTCAGGAGGAGCTGGGGGAGGTGTGTGTGGATCGGGAGGTCTGGGCGGCTTTGCTTGAGCTGCTGCCCCCGCGACCCGACTCCGGATAAAGCGGAAGAAAATGGATGGATGGATGGATGCTTTTCATTATTTTTAAATTAGGTGCCCCCCCCCCCCCCCCCATTTTTTTTTTTTTTTTTTACTTACAGCGGAGTTGCTCAGGGTCCTGAGAGAGCCACATTGGAATTTGGCATAAATTTTAGGCCAGAAGCCCTTCCTGGTGTAACTCCAGTTTTACATGGAAAAACTTGTGCAGGTCCCATTGTTCCAAAGTGGTCTCCCAGCCAAGTACTAATCAGGAACTACACTGATGGGATCAGGAGCGCACAGAGTGTCACAGCTGCACAGTTATTTTATTTTAGTGCATTCATGTGCCTAAAAGTTTTGCACTCTACTCTGGGACATCCCGTTTGTCATCATTACCTTGTTGGACCTCACGGCCGGCCTATATACAGAGACTGTGAGTGCTGTGTGGTGTGGAAGCAGAGTCTCAAGGACATGTTCTGGGTCCTATTCTGTTCACTACACCAGCTGTTGGGTAGAGGTGTGGAAAATGCTTAACTTCTTCAAAGACTCACTTATTTCAACAGTGACACTCTTGCCTCTGGGAGCTTGGCGTTTAATATCAAGAGATATCTCGGAAGAGCTTATTGAGTTATGAAAGCCTGGGATGGAGGTGTTTGGTGAACAAAAACCCAAGTCTTTGGGGTACTGGTGCATCCGGCTTTACTGTATGGTTGTGAGACATGGAGGCGAACCAGTGACCTAATGAGACTACTGGATGTCTTTGTAACAAGCTCCCAGAGAACCCTTGTGCACTACTGGAATCACGTTGTGTCAAACAAAAGGTTGCCTAGGGAAACCCAGATGAGGTGTATTACTGCGAGTGAAACTCAGCTGCAACATGAAGTTCATGTGGCGTGTTTCTCTAAGCATGATGTAGCAGCCTGAAGCAGCCTGATGCCTCAGTGCTGAGTACTCAAGCAAGTGGATGAGGCCAAGAGGACAGCCACGGTTCACCTGCATGTGGCCGACAGATGGCTAGTTTTGGGAAGTGAGCATGGACCGGTTGTCTGTCTTGGTTGTTTGCCAATTAAGCCCAAGGGTGATTCTGTAGCGTGCTGGACGAGGCGCCACATGACACCAGTGCATGCTCCTGGAATTAACCTGATTCTACTGCATATTTGTTTAGAGCCAGAAAAAGCAACCAAAACCAACATTACTGCTATAGAGACACTGTATTCTTTTTTTGGAATAGGGGAAGTGGTGGACAGACAGACAGACAGAGCTACTTAGTAGTCCTGTGATAAAAGGGAAGTGGTTATATGTACCCAAATAAGTTTAAAAGAGAAATTTCTAACCAGCAGCTTCATATTTTTCACAATACAGCATCAATCATTGAATCAATCCTTGAAACCTTCAGCTAAGCAAAAAGTGTCTGAAACACCACCATTATGACCTTCAACTTCAATTCTGTGGCAATTTATCCAAAGATATTAAAATATAAGTAATTTAAGCCTGGGTATGTTGTTTATTCCAAAAGGTAAAATTACAACATCGATAGTCAAACAGAAGGATATGTTTCACCCGTTGAACTCTACACCTTTTGGGCAGAGGGGTAATGATGATAATTGATACTATTTCACATTCACAGCATTTCTTCATCACATTTCTTGCAAATCAGAAAAATAAAACATGCATAAATAGTGGTTATGTAATCATAAGATGTTACCTTGACTGAAAAGCAGCTTCTTGTCAGATAATGATCCCCTGTGAAGAGAAAACAGTTTCACACACACACACACACACACACACACACACACACACACACACACACACACACACACACACACACACACACACACACACACACACACACACACACACACACACACACACACACACACACACACACACACACAAAAAGAAGTTCACTAATCTAACAAACCCAAAAGAGTCACAACAAAGTCTCAGCCACATGAGGGACTGGCAAAATGAATTGAATCTAAATTCCAACAAAATGGGACTGGAACCTTGGTGCCTTCTTCTGGGTCCCGTTATGGCTAATGTGCTTTCATTCTCTTCAAATATCTGAAGTCATTACATCTGCCAAAGATGCAATAAAAATCATTGGCATTTATTTACTTATTTGTCTGTCTGTTAGCAGGATTATGTCAAAACTACTGCAGAGATTTTGACAAAATGTTCACCATAGATATTAGGAATATCACCTGCACCTAATGGAATCACCTGCTGAGGTGATCGGTAACAAAGCAGGGCAGGTGACCTCCAGGAACAAGGTTAGTAATCTGTGGTCTAGACAGTCAAATACAAACTAGTCAAGCTATCTGGTTGCCATTTGTGAAAAATTACAATGAATGAATAAATAAATAAAATTTTTGCTGAACTGCTGATGTAATTGGCCCATAATGGATTCTCTTGAGGCGGTTTTGTATAAAGTCACGCACATTTTGGAGACTATTCCATTGGCAAATGTTGATTCATAGAGGGTAAGACTTCTTCCACGAGTCACAGTGACACGCCCACCCAGACTGTCAGACATCACACCAGCATGGACTGCAGACTTGCACAGCACTGATGTCTGAGACAGAAAAGCCGATATTTACTCATTTGTTTAATTAATAACTACTAACAATTAGGCCCACTTGTAACTAGTAGAGTTGGTGTACTTACATCTCTGTAACCTCTTTCAGAGTTCCCCCAAATATCCCCTGAGACATTCTTACATCCGGCAGGGCAGTACACACTGAAACAACATGTTAGAAATGTTCATTGTTCAGCAGATTCCACTACAGTAAACACAAGTCATGACTGACTACTTACCTAAAACTCTGGGTGCTAAAATGAGACCCCCGCTGTAAACAAGAAATGAGATCTGCAACAGGAACACCTTAAAGTTAGCACTCTCAAGAGTCAATTTAAACTCTCTGATCAATCAGTGTGTGTGCTGAATTATCCCAGTGTGACACTGTGTCTGAGGCTTACATAATAGCCTCCACCATTCACCCAGACACACAAACACATATTTTATTCCAGACAGTCCAGCATGCTCCAAGTGTGCTATATCAGGCACAAGTGGTCATCACTGCTGATGTGACTAAGGCCTTTGTTACTATGACAAAGTCAGACTGAATGGCTCTCGTGTGATCACACGCAACAGTGGTTTGTACGTCTGAGCACAGGCTTTGCTCCAGACATGGCAGGATTTCGTAAACAACTATGGTACATTCTGTACCGTACAGTACAGACGTCTCCAAATAAACAGTGTTCTAACATTCAGAAAATGCAGAGGTTGGGTCATCACCTATCATGGATGCAGGTCCAAACATGTGCAGACTTTATTCTAACCCAATTTCAATTTCGATTTATTTTCATTTATATAGCGCCAAATCACAACAGAGTTGCCTCAAGGCGCTTCACACAAATAAGGTCTAACTTTACAAACCCCCAGAGCAGCAGTGGTAAGGAAAAACTCCCTCTGAGGAAGAAACCTCAAGCAGACCAGACTCAAAGGGGTGACCCTCTGCTTGGGCCATGCTACAGACACAAATTACAGAACAATTCACAAAACAAATATACAGGAAATGCTGCTGGTGCACAGGACAGGAGGGCCTCCAGCACAAATACCACACCCATCTCTGGATGGAGCCGCACCTTCAAAAGAGAGAAAAAACAGAATCAGGCATCAGAACCCAAACAAAATAAACGCTGAATACTTAAAATAAACAGGGCAGTAGTTTTATCTCATGCTTTCACAGACGTGTTTGTTGATAGAATTCTTAACAGAATCATTGAAAAACCAGTGAATCTATTTTCATGAAATGTGGAAAAAGGTTGAGTTATGACTAGAAAATGAATTATTACATTTTGGGGCTGATTCTGATAAAGAAGACAGAGGCCAGATGTACTGTAAGGAAGTTTTTCAGTCTAGAATTATGGAATGTTAACCAGGTTAGCCTCAGTACCACAATGAATTTGGTTATGCCTGGTTCACACGGCAAGTTTTTAAAATTATGGGTAGGTTTTCAATACCCGAGAGACCCCACACACACCGATTAAAAAAAAAAAAAAAAAAAAAAAATCATGGATATAACAGTTTTGGTCATACAGTGTGTGATGTGCAGCCACATGGTAAAGACAACACACCACACACGAACAGATTTCACAAACAAACATTCCCAGGTCAGAAGGGAAATGTCAGAAAACCTCTCATGATCAAACGTGACTTCAAAGTAAACAAACATGGTGGGCGAGGAAAAAAAGCAATGGTGATAGTTTGTGGACTATTTCTGAGAAAAAAAAAAAAAAAAACGATACAAACACAAAGCATTGGTTAAAGGAGTGGAGAGGGTGCGAGCACCAGAGTTTGTGGTGCGCCGTGACAGCTGTTTTGATTTTGGATCCTCTTCCATGCTTCAGTCATCTCACTTTCTGATTGACTATACGTCACATTCAACAGGCTGCGTGCTTGTTTGTGCTCGGGGCACACCCCACACGCTGAGATATCAGGCCAAGACAAACCAATATGTTGAATATTTAGGATTTGAGGCCTGAGCGGTCTCAATATCCTTTTGTGTATGCTAGGGATGAGGAGATTAATCGATACGAATCGGTATCTAGATACAAATGTGCGGAATGCGAGCATACTGGTTCATTCAGTGTGCATTGATTCAACTGACAGATGAAATCGCAATGGATCTGTCGCTGCATGATTGCATTGATTTTTTCCGATGCACACTGAACGCACCACGGATGGAAGCCTGAAAGCAAAGCACATTTCTACTGCAACAAATCTATTTCATAATGGAGACCCGCGACAACGGCACAAGCAGTTTTAGGAGATTTTTAACGCACCTAAAACATTTAAATCAGGCGTTTGGAATTATTTTGGCTTTTAAAAAAAACAAAAACATATGGGAAACTTGACAGGACATAGGTCGTTTGGAAAGAATGTCGTGGCTGCCGATGCGCCCCCTAATTCAGCAAAACTGGTAAGAAAGTATCTCAAATTACTTTTGCCAAGGCGGATTCACTTTAAGTCACTCATTGAGAGTGATGTTGTCTTACTGGATTCTGTACTGCTTAAGTTTTGACAGTGTGATCAAACAGGTTCCAAATATGAGAGCACTGATCCTGTTTCTTAGTTGAATCTGGTAAATTTGCTGCTTAGTAGAATCATAAGAATACCACAGCACCATACTGAATTGCAGCTTCTTATTTTATATTTAAATTTTTGGTATAATTTCGTTGCATCATGTTGAATGCCATTGTATCGCACCAAATCGCATTGCATCGCATCGTGAGGAATTGAATCGCTATCAAATACATAACAAATTCCATCAAATCGGGAACGGGGTGAATCGTATCACATCGTATCATCAGTATCATCATGTATCGCTGTATGTATCGTATTGCTGGTCAGTGATGAGATGCACATGCCTAGTGTATACTACAGCACTCTTAACACACCACACACAGTAGGAATATCTGATAAGATTATCTTTACAGCCATCATGATAGTGGGCTTCCTTAAGATTGTGAAGATTGGGTCAGAAATTGGCTGTGTGAACCAGGCATTAGTAAGCAATTCATTGTATTCGTTTGGTTTGTGAGTTGGACCAGTGGCTGGCAGCAGGCAGCAGACCTGTTGACTGTTTCACTGCGCTGTCTGTCATTAGGTCATCAAGTCCAGCCTGGGACGGTTGCGCATCACCACATCCAGCGCACCATGGAACTGCCATGTGTCCTGGATGGTAACCATGCAGCAAACAACCGATCCATTCCCACCTCTTGAAAGCAGTGTCTTAGTGTTTCAGGGATTTGACAGAGCACATAAGAAGGATCTCCTCCAAACCACTGCTTTAAATTCTTGGGAGTAGGAACAACATCAGTGGCTGTGGTGATAAAGCTGAGTTGGCTTCCTTCCATCTCCCAAAGATCTTTCCATGTGAGCTTGCAATGTTCCAGGTTTTCACAGCTGGAGGAGGCAGCTCATCACTTATGTGATGGTATAGCCCAATATTTACTGATAGAGAAGGAAACAGTCTGCAGGTTTTCATGTAACTGGCTCACCTAAGTACGTAATTTCATTACACATAACTGTGCAGTGCTTCGAGTTGAGGAACTCATTACTGAGTCCAACTCCTGAGCCACTTTGCTCAAAGAAAAACCTGCAGACTGTTTTCAATCCCTGAGCAAGTTCATCGCTAAATAAAGTAAAAGACAGGAATAAGTAAATAAACCAGCAGTACAAAACATGGGACTGGAGTAGGCTTGCAGTAGTTAACAGGGTGTTGATATGCCTTTGCAGAGAAAGAGAAGGGTGAATGAAAAAGAACTCCAGGCTAAACCTGAGGCCTCACTCCATTCAGCCTGCAAGAAGGAGCTCGACTTATGCTTTCTGAACAAACACTCTGGACCAAAGATAGCAACGGGGGATGCATGGCGATAAGCAGTGACTCATGTAAGTACACACTCACACCCACACTTCATTTCACAAACACAAAAACAAAGATGAGCCAGACTTCAAATTAACTTGAGCAAAAAATGTTAATGAGCAAAGATTACAAATGCAATGTAACTGCTGTATGACCAGTTGTAGTTATGTGTAATGACTATCTATGGCAGCACTACAGTATAAGTACATAAGTACTTTACAAATACTAATCAGCAACTCAGAAACGATGGCACCAGTGTAGCAAATTACTGTTGTACCTGGATATCGGTTTGTGGCGAAGGACAAGAGAAAGCCACGTCCAGAGCGATGTGGTCCTGACTGAAAGGTTACAGTCACTTCATTGCTGTTAATGGTCATGTTCTTCTCTGATGCATCAAGCTTTTCACAGAGAGGACCTACGAAAATACACGAGACAACATATAGGCCTACACAAAATGTTTCCAGAGTTTTCCGCACGCACTTCATGCTAAACTGTTGAAATGCAAACAGATGTGACATCAGGCCAAAAGAGGCAGCTGAACTATTTAATGTCCAGCCAAGAGTTACACACTCTGAGATGCTGAAAAATGTAGTTCTTGGAGGCACCCAGGTGTTTGAAGGATAAAGATCCTTACCATATATTGCAGCATAAAAATATGCAGTTTCATAACCTAACCAGTGTGAGCTTTTCTGCCCTAAAAAAAAAGTATACAATCACTGGCCACTTTATTAGGTACACCTTGTTAATAATAGGTTGGACTCCTTTTTTCCCCACTGCAGAACTACCTTAATTCCCCGTGGCATGGACTGTACAAGGAAACATTAGAAATATGCCTCAGAGATGTTGGTGCACATCAACATGATAGCATCACGCAGTCACCCATTCAACCAGTCTGCCAAATCTGATCTGACATCAACAAGGCATAGATATATTCTCTTTTCCAGACCGTTCTCTGTAAACCCTTGAGATGGTCGCGTGTGAAAATCCCAGTACATCAGCAGTTTCTGAAATACTCAGACCAGCTCGTCCGGCATCAACACCCACACTACGTTCAAAGTCACTTAAATCCCCTTTCTTTCCCACTCTGATGCTCAGTTTGAACTTCAGCAAGTTGTCTTCATCACGTCTAGATGCCTAAATGCATTGAGTTGCTGCCAAGTGTCGATGAGTGCATATTGGGCCAGTCCGTGAGAAATCACTGGAGGCGTAACGACTGACCATCTATGATTTTCTACTTATTTTCCAAAAAATTGTATTATGCCCCCTAAACACCAACAACAATTTTACCATGACAGACTCAGAGCCATTGGTTTTTGAACTACTGGAGCTTTGAATATGGCGCACAATGCTGATTTCATTTTAGAAACGGGTGGTTAGCTGCAACATCTCTGTCTCAGCACATTTCACAAGTCCTTGTTGCACTTTTATTTTATTTCATCGTTGTGTTTGATAGTATGGCCAAAGCAGATGGTCACCCCACTGAATTTGATCTACTTGAGGTTTCTTCCTATAGTCAAAATAAACACCCGAGGGAGTCTTTCCATTACCACTGTCACCAATGTACCACTGTCACCAATGTGCTAGTTCGGTGGGTGGGGAAGGCTTAAACCTTACTCGTGTTTAACTCCCTGGGGTGACTCAAATTGTGATTTGGCACTGCACCAATAAATTGAGTTGGTACAGAAAAAGATGCTAAGTTCAATAGGTCAGTTTTTTAACTATATAAGCAACATACATGGCTCTTGAAATCTGTACAAAATAAATAACTGAGAATAAACAATAAAATAAAATTTGGTGGTGCATTGGGGCAATTTTGACCCTCTGTTTCTCCAAAATGAAGCACAATCAGATCTTTAAAATTTTAAACTTATGGATTTATTATTCATGTTGCAGTATTATCACCATCACTTAAATCAGTCATAGAACACAAAAATGCTCCAGTTATTCAATTCACCCATTACTAATTCTTTCCTCTTATGAATTCCATAATGAGCAGGACAGTTCAGACATAAAAAAAGAGCCAAATAACTTGTAACCACCATGATTGTATAACAGAATAGTTTTCTCCTGAATCTCTCAATCCAAATCTTTGCTGTTGAACGTTTGTGCCCTCGAGACAAGAGCTGATACACCTGGTTGAAAATGAAGCACGTGTCTGTTGCAAAATTCACTCTGCCACTTATGTCAATGGAATGGCATTCTGTGTGTAATACACAGTAATGGCTGGGATAACAGAAATTACACAAAACACTACTTATCCATCAGAAGGTATCTCAAAGAAGAGAACACATGACACCAGTTCCATAACATTCAAAAATCATGACAACACAGCTAAGTGTTGCAGCAACATGTTTTTAAAGAAACCACGGTGAATAAACTCACCCAGGCTTAGTCCACCATTGTTGGTCGTGATCACCAGAGAGCCATTCCTGCACCCTGGACTGCTCTCAATGTCAAAATCTCCAAACAGTAAGCGAAGCGTTTGGCCTGGTGGGACACGAATCCTCCAAGTACACCGGGTGTTACTGGGGTAGGTACCCGGATAGTTCTGAGAGGTCAAAGTGCCAGACTCTGTGCCCAACAATGTATGTCCACAGCCATTACCTGAAACAATTCAACATGAAGACGCTACTAACAACCATTCTGTGTCACATCAGAGGTGTTGTCACTATCTCAGCTTTTGTTCAAATACAACCCCAATTCTAATGAAGTTGGGACGTTGTGTAAAATGTAAATAAAAACAGAATACAATGATTTGCAAATCCTCTTCAACCTATATTCAATTGAATACACCACAAAGACAAGATATTTAATGTTCAAACTGATAAATCTTTGCTTGTGAATGGCTGAGACTTTTGGGGATGCTCCTTTGATACCCAATCATGATACTCACAATTAGTGTCCTCAGTTCCCAAATGCTTATTGAGTGTTGTTAGAAGGAAAGGTGATGTAACAGTAGTAAACATACCACTGTCCCAGCTTTTTTGAAACGTGTTGCAGGCATCCATTTCAAAATGAGCAAATATTTGCACAAAAACAATAAAGTTTATCAGTTTGAACATTAAATATCTTGTCTTTGTGGTGTATTCAACTGAATATAAGTTGAAGAGGATTTGAAAATCATTGTATTCTGTTTTTATTTACACTGCACACAATGTCCCAACTTCATTGGAATTGGGGTTATATTTTGGTTTTATTTTTAGAAGTTTACATTGTTTACTCCTGTGAGTTTTGGTATTTTTATTTCAAAATTGCACTTTAGCCCAGAAGACATTTTTACACTTCAATATCTCTGGAAATACAACTTACACAGACATGAGATTTGGTGAGGACATAGTCAGAGATGTTACCAGTAGATCCAAATACGATCTCTATAAGCAACCTCACAAAATGATACTCCCCTTGCTCTGGGGTTTGGGCCCTTTAGCGCCCGCCCTCAAACGTGACTGGGGTGCCCAATTGCACTTAGACACAATCCAACCACTAGGAGCCACAGTCCGGCACCCGGGGACCAACTTCAGATGTAGAGACGCTGCTTTGGTCAGAGGCAGAGAAAGGAGCAGACCCTAAATAAGCATGTTTTTGATTGTGGAAAGAAACCGGAGAGCCCGGAGGAAATCCATGCAGACATGGGACACTGTGTGCAAACTCCACACAGAAAGGGTGGGAAGCGATTTCACGGCCTTCTTGCTTCTTAAAATAAGACGTAGTGTGGGATTTGTTAACATGTCATTTCAGGAGGGCAGGAGAAGTCGCCAAATTAACTTCTGAACACGCAGAGCAAAGTAGGACTTGTTTATACTCTCTTCTGCTCATAACTGAGCTATGACACATCTACCCATCTCCAACCACTGCTGTGTACTGACTGTAAATAATAGTCTCAAATACAAAATGTCACTTTTTAAATGTGAGATTATATCACTGTGAAAAAGTAACTGTTTAAAGTCACTGCATCTAGACCTAGAAATACTAATGCTGTGAGTGACACAGAAGATCCACTTGACTGAAGGGATCATTTAAATTTTTGTTCAGAATTAAACTGTTAATGTTATTTTGTATTAGTGGGAATGGCTGCAAATCAACAATCATATATGTTAATTACTTCAGGATTTATCCCCTCTTTTTTATGTGGAAAGGGAAGTGAATCCTAAATAGGTTTTACAAAGTTAAACATGAAATGATCATCATTAGGCAGCACTAGAAAACTGTGGGTGTTTAAGTGCATTCCTGTCTTTACTTACTTTATGTCTTACAGACATAAAGACATGGATGACCTCTAATTTCCTGCTTTTAAACTCAGATAAAACTGAAGTTATTGTACTTGGCCCCACAAATCTTAGAAGCATGGTGTCTAACCAGATCGTTACTCTGGATGGCATTTCCCTGATCTCTAGTAATACTGTGAGAAATCTTGGAGTCATTTTTGATCAGGATATGTCATTCAAAGCGCATATTAAACAAATATGTAGGACTGCCTTTTTGCATTTACGCAATATCTCTAAAATCAGAAAGGTCTTGTCTCAGAGTGATGCTGAAAAACTAATTCATGCATTTATTTCCTCTAGGCTGGACTATTGTATGTAATTCATTATTATCAGGTTGTCCTAAAAGTTCCCTAAAAAGCCTTCAGTTGGTTCAGAATGCTGCAGCTAGAGTACTGACGGGGACTAGCAGGAGAGAGCATATCTCACCCGTGTTGGCCTCTCTTCATTGGCTTCCTGTTAATTCTAGAATAGAATTTAAAATTCTTCTTCTTACTTATAAGGTTTTGAATAATCAGGTCCCATCTTATCTTAGGGACCTCGTAGTACCATATTACCCCATTAGAGCGCTTCGCTCTCAGACTGCGGGCTTACTTGTGGTTCCTAGGGTTTGTAAGAGTAGAATGGGAGGCAGAGCCTTCAGCTTTCAGGCTCCTCTCCTGTGGAACCAGCTCCCAATTCAGATCAGGGAGACAGATACCCTCTCTACTTTTAAGATTAGGCTTAAAACTTTCCTTTTCGCTAAGGCTTATAGTTAGGGCTGGATCGGGTGACCCTGGACCATCCCTTGGTTATGTTGCTTTAGACGTAGACTGTGGGGGGTTCCCATGATGCACTGTTTCTTTCTCTTTTTGCTCCGTATGCATCACTCTGCATTTAATCATTAGCGATCGATCTCTGCCCCCCTTCTCGGCATGTCTTTTTCCTGGTTCTTTCCCTCAGCCCCAACCAGTCTCAGCAGAAGACTGCCCCTCCCTGAGCCTGGTTCTGCTGGAGGTTTCTTCCTGTTAAAAGGGAGTTTTTCCTTCCCGCTGTGGCCAAGTGCTTGCTCATAGGGGGTCGTTTTGACCGTTGGGGTTTTTCATGGTTGTTGTATGGCCTTGCCTTACAATGTGGAGCGCCTTGGGGCAACTGTTTGTTGTGATTTGGCGCTGTATAAGAAAAAAGTTGATTGATTGATTGACTTATACGTCAACACAGGTCATACGGATGATGATTAACAGTGACGACAGCAAGGTCTAGCCCGGGTTTCAGCTTGTACACCTAGTTTAAACATCTTTTACATAGAAGCCTGCAAGTAAAGAGAAACATAAACATAATTATTTGTGATAACATTAAACAAACTGACAATAATCATAAGTAACATCCCTCATTTAAACTCTTAATTTTCAACTGTTTAGTTTTCCTTTGGCCACTGGATTGCTCAAGAGTGTATATGATTCACCCACCAGCGGTTAATGTGACTAACAAGTACGACTGGAACAGGAAATGCAAATATTTAGACCCACCAACCTCCATCCTTCTGGTTAACAGAAAATAAATGAGTGGAATCCCACAGTGGTCACACAGTAAGTGCTGTGGGGGTGGGTGACAGCTCAAATCCCACTTCCCCAAAAACTCAAGAGGTGTTCCAGGAATGGTCAAAACTAGGGAAAGCAATGAGCGATCATGTAACCGCACACACCATCCAGTCTTTGTCTTCCATATAAGGGTCCAGGAGATTCATGGGAACTGGAGGATAACCTTCAGCTGACCCAGAGTCACACATCCTGCATCACACCAACTGTCCAGCAGCTCTTAACACCATAAACCTTGAGCTGGTCGCCGCTCTTTATGCCAAAATGCCACAGCGACATATTATAACTCTGGGAAACACAGCACGGCTTCTAACACCTTCTGGTGAGAGGCAGTGGAGGAAATATTTCTGGGGTGTTCTGGGTGAGTGGTAATCTCCCCACCACTCACTGAACCCAGAAACAAATAGAACAAAAGCTTCTACAACTGCTCCAACCCTGACCAATTTAGAAACTCCAGAAAGTAAATTCATCCATGTGACAGGAAAGAATCAAGAGCACCTCAGCAACATTGTTTTCCATTTGAGACACAGCTGGCAGGTCCTTAGAGGTCTAAACAGCAGGCAGGATGTTCACCTGTGCTACCCGTCACTGCAGTGCCTTATCACGTCAGTCAAACTGTTACAACAGGAATCTGAAATATTTCCTGTGTACTCGGGCACCACCAAAGCTTTGCACTTAGTTAACAACTATTACAACACAATTCGGATGAAATAACTGACCTCGGGCTTAATCGTGTTCTGATGTGAAGACACCACAATGCAGGAGCCAGACCAAACCGACAAAAATGATTTGGTCAAATGTCTGTTACAGTCATGGTCAGTCTGCAGGCGTGTAAATTGTTTAGACATTCATCTGTCTGTTTGGCAAATGTACCGATGGAAGTTGGAAGAACTTACTGCTGAGGCAAGAGCCAAAAATGTGATATCTACAGCGTGGGGACCACCTGCAGACCCACAGGTAGATTTACCATCATAACCACTGCCTTACACAAAGACACCAGCAATTACTTAATTTGCGTTATTAACAACGGGGCAGATCGCAGCCTCATTATATCTTGGGTTTGTTAGTGAAGCATAGGTTTCGCTGCAGTTGACATCTCTGCTGATTTATGGTTAGTGAAACTAATGCCTTAGGTGCTGTTAGTTCTGCCTGATTGATTCTGCTCTCTTTCTCTCTCTGTTTGAGGTATTATGGCTAAGACTGACTAAGACTTGGCTTGGGTAGTATGGAGCTGCATGCTGAACGAATAAGTGGGGCGCTAACCACACAATGCAGATGGCAACGACAATCAGGGTGACACAGAATTAGGGATGGGTATTGATAAGATTTTATCAATATCGATGCCATTATCGATTCTGCTTATCGATCCGACTCCTTATCGATACCTCTTGTGAATTTTGTACTAAAAGTAGGCTTTACAGGTTTTCTATGTATTTCATTTAGTCTTAAAGTAAATAAATATGAAATTGGTCACTGTATCCTTGATTGCTGGACATAAATAAAAATAAACAAAACGGTGTTTCTCTTTGAAGTTATTAATTCTGACTGGAATCTATCATTCTAACTTGACTCGGCAGAGAGCCGCTCAACGTTTGGAGCTGTGTGAACAGAACGGAGGATGATTCTCGTTTCTTTCTTGCAACAAGACAGGAGTCCCAGTTAGTAACTTTAATCCACACAAAAGTGACTCATGATTGACATATTCAGGGATGAAAGTGGTGAAAAACAAAAAAAAAGATGAAACCCAAAATTACCCCCAACACCTCCTGCACGAAAATGTTTGAAAGAAAAAAATAAATAAGCGAAGCAATAGATCGAAGCACTGCTTCAATCTGTGGTTCAAGGTTCAAGGCAAAGCCGCGTTGCAGAAAAGTTGATTACGGACCCGCTGCAGGGTCTGTAATCAATGTAGAGAAATTATCATTTTCCTAACAAACACCCCCAAAAACAACGGTCACTCTGAAGGACCGATAATGGAATCGTTAAGCAAAAAGCTTATTGATGTCGGTGGATCGAATCATTTCTTAATGATACCCGAAAGGAACCGGTTCTCGATACCCATCCCTACACAGAATACTGTCGTTGGACTTCCGACTTCGTTGGGACAATATAATTATTGACTTTAAATAACATACCGTAGAGCCAATTGTGCCGCCTGCACCCTATTCATTTTTTCTGTGTTTGTTTTGTCTTGTCTCTGTTCATTGGTAGAATGTCCGACAAAGTGTGCCACTCCTCTGAGTCTGGTCTGCTTGAGGTTTCTGCCTCAAAAAACCAACAGAGGGAATTTTTCCTGACCACTGTCACTGTGCGGTTGCTCAGGGAAGCTTTAAAGTTAAACCTTACCCATGTGAAGCACCTTGAAGC
Organism: Thalassophryne amazonica; assembly: GCF_902500255.1. NCBI lineage: Eukaryota > Metazoa > Chordata > Actinopteri > Batrachoidiformes > Batrachoididae > Thalassophryne > Thalassophryne amazonica. The sequence goes on from NC_047109.1 coordinate 94,492,799, forward strand.
AGCTTTGTTGTGTTTTGGCGCTATATAAATAAATTTAATAGAATTATTTCACTGAGAAATGGTCTAAACTGCTTCTAGATGTTTTAACTTCCAAAGTATAACAATGACCCCGTAATCCTTGGTATTATCATCTTGAGAGAAATAAAGTATCAAACTCTATTGCCACCAAATTATGCACAATTTTAAAAAAAACCTCGATCAAGTCTCCCCTAATTCTAAATGTTTACAGCGTAGGAAAAAAATAAAAATAAAAAATAAACTCAGCCACATAGAGTGTGCAGCCAGTATATTTTGAGTGCCAGTCCCAAGCCCGGATAAATGAGGAGCGGAGAAGGAGGCAGGGCATTAACCTTAAAGTTTGTCAAATCCCAGCCACCTACTTTAAGAAATGGGAGGAGCACTGGGTGACATATAAGAGTGGAGGAAGGTGCACACAGGTGAACTACATTCTTTATACGAGATGCATGCTAAAAGAAATTGGAGACTCGAAGGCGGTGGCAGGAGAAAGTGTAGCTAGACAGTATAGGATGGTGGTTTAAAGGATGACTTTAGAGGTGAAAAAGAAGAGAGTGAGAGCTCAACAAAGGATCAGATGGTGGAAGCTGAAGGAGGAAGACGTGTGAAATTCAGTGAGCAGGTGAGAGAGGCACTGGATGGAGGGGAAGCAATTTTGGACAACTGGAAAACTACTGCAGTTGTGGTGAGGGAGACAGCTAGGAAGGCATTGGATGTGACATCTGGACAGTGGAAGAATGACAAGGAGAGTTGGTACGAAGATGTCCAGGAAAACATAAGGAGAAAGAGGTTGGCAAAAAAGACTTAGGACAGTCAGAGAGATGAAGAAAGTATAAAAGAGTACAAGGAGATGTGGCATTAGGCAAAAAGAGAAGTGGCAAAAGCTAAGGAAAAGGCATTTAGTGATCTTAACAGGAAGTTGAATAGAAAGGAAGGAGAAAAGGACTTGTACCAATTGGCCAGACAAAGGGACAGAGCAGGAAAAATATGCAGCAGGTTATAGTGGCAAAAGATGCAGATGGCAATGTGCTGACAAGCAAGGAGAGTGTGTTAAGAAGGTGGAGGGAATATTTTGAGGAGATGATGAAGTAAAGAAAATGAGAGAGAGGAAAGACTGGATGATGTGGAGAGAATAAATCAGGAAGTGCAAGAGATTAGTAAGGATGAAGTGAGGGCAGAAGAGGATGAAGAATAGAAAGGTAGTTGGTCCAGATCACATTCCAGTGGAGGCATGAAAATGTCTAGGAGAGATTGTTTAATAAAATCTTGGAAAGTGAGAGGAATGTGTAAGGAGTAGAGACGAAGTGTGTTGGTTCCTATTTTAAGAAAAAGGGTGATGTCCAGAGCCGCAGTAACTACAGAGGCCTAAAGTTGATCAGCCACAGTATGAAGTTATGGGAAAGAGCTGTAGACGCTAGGCTTAGAAAACAAGTGAAGATGATAAGATGTTGCTCTGAGAATACTGATGGAGAGCTATAGAGAAGGCCAGAAGGCATTACATTGTGCGTTTGTGGATTTAGAAAAAGCTTATGACAGGGTGCCAAGAGAGGAGTTGTGATACTGTATGAGGAAATCTGAAGTGGCAGAGAAGTGTGTGAGGGTAGTGCAGGACATGTACAAGGATAGTGTGACAGCAGTAAGATGTGCAGCAGGAATGACAAACTCATTCAAGCTGGAGGTGGGATTACACCAAGGATCAGCTCTGACTCCTTTCTTGTTCGCAATAGTGATGGACAGGTTGTCAGATAAGCTCAGACAGGAGTCTCCATGGACTACGATGTTTATAGATGACGTTGTGATCTAGAGTGAGAGTAGAGAGCAGGTTGAGTCTCGCCTGGAGAGGTGGAGATATGCTCTGGACAGCAGGGGAATGAAAGTCAGTAGGAGCAAGACAGTACATGTGTGTGAATGAGAGGGAGCCCAGTGAAACAGTTAGGTTACAAGGAGCAGAGGTGGTGAAAGAAGATGACTTGTAATGACTAGTAATGAAGAGTGTGGTAGAGAGGCGAAGAAGAGAGTGCAGGCAGGGTGGAGTGGATGGAGAAAAGTGGCAGGAGTGATTTGTGACCAAAGAATACCTGCAAGAGTGAAGGGGAAAGTTTACAGACTGTAGTGAGACCAGCTATGTTGTATGGCTTAGAGACGGTTGCACTAATAAATAGACAGGAGGCAGAGATGGAGGTGGCAGAGCTGAAGATGTTACAATTCTCGATGGGAGTGACAAGGATGGACAGGATTAGGAATTAAAATATCAGAGGGACAGCTTAGGTGGGATGGTTTGGAGACAATGCCAGCAAGGAGATATTGAGATAGTTTGGACATGTGCAGAGAAGGGATCCACGGTATATAGGGAGAAGGATGCTGAGGATGGAGCCACCAGGCAGGAGGAGAAGAGAGAGGCCAAAGAGGTTTATGGATGTGGTGAGGGAAGACGTGCAGGTGTTTGGTGTGACAGAGAAAGTTACAGAGGACAGGGTGAAATGGAAACAATTAATCTACTGTGACGACCCATAACGGGAGAAGCCGAACAAGGAAGAAGAAGTGTAGAAGAAAGAAACCCAATATTGGCTGTAAGATACACTGGAGCCGGTGTCCTAACATTTTATACCACCTATCGACACATCCTATTGAGGCTTAGTGCGCATGTGCACAACAAAAAAACATAATTTTTCAATAGTGAATCAGAATCGTTTTCCACTTTAAAAAAGTTAATAGTTGAAATCATTGAATTTACTTATTGTTTGTGGCTGCTTTTTTTGATTGATACTCTCTGTATTAGCATACTTGTGTAAGCATGGTGTTAGCTTTGTGGACCCTGTGCATTTGGTGTCACCAATAAAGCTCTGCTTAGATAAATCCTGCATTCTAATTTTGCTGATTTTACATCAATCAAAAAAGCAGACACTGGGCAAATGACCGAATTTATAACTACTAGACTAGATGCACCTATAAATTCAGCCTACAGTAGGATGTTTCGACAATCTAGGATAGTTCATCAGAACACTAGTGCTTATTCCCAGATTCCTTGGGGTGACGAGGATGACAGTCCATATGACTTCTCTTGGAAGGGATGCATGTCCATCGCCAGACACCCACTGGGTGGACTGAGACATGGAGATAAAGTGTCTTGTCCAAGGACTTAGACAGCTCGATGCCAGCAAAGTGAACCTAGGTCTATGTATTGGTAGCCCAACTCCTTTTCCCGCTGAGCAAGGAGAGGTGATGGTCTAGTGGTTAAGGTGTTGGGCTTGGGTACAGAAGATCATAGGTTCAAATCCCCGCCTGACTGGAAAATTACTAAGGGCCCTTGGGCAAGGCCTTTAATCCCCTATTGCTCCCGGTGTGTAGTGAGCGCCTTGTATGGCCGCACCCTGACATGAATGTGAGGCATAATTGTAAAGCGCTTTGAGCATCTGATGCAGATGGAAAAGCGCTATATAAATGCAGTCCATTTAGCAACCTGCTCTTCAAGTCTGTTCTTGTACAGTAATCAATTTTAATTCCTTTCATAGCTCAAATTTGCAAGTCCTGGCAGCAGTTTGGTTATTTTTTTCTGTACTTTTCCTGATATGTCAGCAACCCTTTATTCCTAAATAAATAAATACATAAGTGTCCAGGCTTGAGAACAATATTCAAGATGAGTTACTGAATACTGTATAGAATATGTAGAATTTTTAAAAAGTTGTCTCTTGTTCTAACTTTCTGGTCTCACATGTTCATCTTATTTAAAATGAATATCTTTGGATTACAGACTATCAATCAGACAAACTCCTCTGGCAGTAGAAAATGTGATGACACTTTGAAACTACATATAAACCACTTTAACATCGAAATAATTAATTGTAGCCCTTAGCAAACCGGTGGGGAAGCTGTATCGTTGGGTCTCGAAACACGAACAAGAGCATGTAAAGAATGCATCACATGTCGACCTTTACACCCATTTAATTTACAAATACCATCTTGCCAGCTTCTGAAAAAAACCCGTATATTTTTAAGGCAAGTTTTGTGTGACAGCAGAACATTTTAAAACTACAAAGAACAGTACAGCAGGATGGAGCTAGCAGTCAATATTTTTCCCTCTGTGCTAATAATATAGTTTTTAAACGGTAGTAGCTGTGAATGTACAAAATTAAACCAAAAAGGCATGATCCGGTGTCACATATGTATTTACAGAACCTTTAAAAAGATGACAACACAGAAAATCAGCAGCTTCTCTTCAAATGCTAAAAGTATCGCGTCAAATCTTTTGTGTTAATAAATTCGTATTTTTCTTACCGCTCTGAGCGTGCAAACCCAAAGAACAGACGTTAACAGTGATCCAGAAACTGGTAATAAGACTTTTGAGTGCAGCGACAGTGCTTTCACATGTTATAAACATGACTTCTCGAACTGGGAGAGAAAAAGTAAAGTGCAACACCAGCTCGCTCCAACTTCCAGCGTTTGCTCAAGAGCACAGGAAAAAAAAAAAAAAACGCCCACGAGGCACTGCTGCTTTGCTATTGGTTAAAGGATCTAGATTCGGCTTTTTATTGGTGATTCTCTGTGTCAATCAGACAGCGGAGCGTTCCATTTCCAAAAAAGAGCTGGGCTATTGGCAAAGATCAATGAACCTAGTTGGAAAAACAAGAGCAATCACTGATCATAGTTACGTCTTCTGGAAAGGTGAACTGTTTGCTGGTTTTGTTTCTTAAGTATGAAACTTTTTAGATTGCTATTCATTTAAAAAAAAAGTTTGTCAAGTCAACGGCAATATTGAAGACTTCCGATAACAAATATTGTGAAAAGATTAGCTACAAGAAAACTGTTTTTTTTACTTAGAAATATGCAGATTACTATTTTTACTTAATTTCCTTTCATTTTATTTTATTTATTTCAGCCATTACTCCGAGTTCCGCTCCCTTCTTTGTACTGTTTGATAGCAACATCATATTTGTTTACATGTGACAAAAAACTAAACAAAAACAACAAACATAAAAAAAAGATGTTTTGGCTGTGCATAAATTCTTTTAAGTTTAAACTGAGAATACATCATGTGCTGAAGGATGAAATATTTGACGATTCTTCAGGTTCACATGCATGATTTGCTTTTCAGTCGTATTGTATTTCTTTTAATATTACAAGATATTATACATGGCTAAATGAAATATTTGACGATTCTTCAAGTTTTCAAGTTCACATGGTTATTTTTCAGTCGCCTATTTATTTTAATTACACACACACACACACACACACACATATATATATATATATATATATATATATATATATATATATATATATATATATATATATATATACGAGGTCTATTAGAAAAGTATCCGACCTTATTATTTTTTCAAAAACCATATGGATTTGAATCACGTGTGATTACATCAGACATGCTTGAACCCTCGTGGGCATGCGAGAGTTTTTTCACGCCTGTCGTTACGTCATTCGCCTGTGGGCAGTCTTTGAGTGAGGAGTCGTCCACCCTCTCGTCGATTTTTTTCATTGTTTAGGAATGGCTCAGAGACTGTTGCTTTGTTTGATAAAAAAATTTTCAAAACTGTAAGGCACAACTGAGTGGACACCATTCAATAAATTCAGCTGGTTTTCGGTAAAAATTTTAACGGCTGATGAGAGATTTTGGTCTGGTAGTGTCGCTTTAAGGACGGTCCACGGCGCCTGACGGCGATCTGCGCTTCGAGGCGGCAGCGTCTCGCCGTTTCAAGTTGAAAACTTCCACATTTCAGGCTCTGTTGACGCAGTAAGTCGTCAGAGAACAGAGAACTTTCAGAAGAAGTCGGCATGAGGAGTTTATTCGGACATTCCATTGTTAACGGTCATTTTGTAATGAAAGAACGTGCGGGCAGAGTCGCATGTCGGGCTGGACCCGACCGCGGGGGGTCGCGGCAGGAAAAACACCTCCGTTGGAAATCTTAACGGACAAGTTGGAACATGCCCAAGCTGTTAAACAATTTCTCAGTTACTCACTTGTTGAAAGCCATCAAAAGCCGCCTGAATTTTACAAATGGTCTTCAACACGGAGGTGTTTTTCTGGTCGCGGCGCACACAGATTTGCCGAGTCGTCACGGAAACGACTCGGCGAATTTGCGCGCACGTTCTTTCATTACAAAATGACCTTTAACAGTGGAATGTCCACATAAACTCCTCATGCCGGCCTCTTCTGAATCTTCTCTGTTCTCTCACGACGTCCTGGGTCAACAGAACCTTAAATTAGGATGATTTCAGCTCGAAACAGCCAGACAACGTCGCCTGGGAGCGGTGCACGACGTCCCGCTCCGTGGGAAGTCCTTACACCGACAGAAACACCCCATAATCTCTCATCAGCCATTAAACTTTTCACAGAAAACCAGCTTAATTTCTCGAATAGTGTCCACTCGGATATTCCTCACAGGGCCAGAAAAAATTTTGATAAAGCAACGCGCGCCGTCTCGAGCAGCGTGTGAAACAAAGGAATTCAGCCGAGAGGGCGGGACCACATCTCACTCAAGGCCTGCCCACAGGGGAATGACGTCACCGACACGCGTGAAAAAACTCACGTATGCGCACGAGGGTTCAAGCATGATTGGTGTAATCGCATGTCATTCAAATCCATATAGTTAAAAAAAATAATAAAAGGGTCGGTTTATTATCTAAGAGACCTCGTATATCCTTTAATCTAGATCCCTTAACCAATAGGAAAGCAGCAGTACCTCATAGGCGTTTATATATCTCTCTCTCTCTCTGTCTCTCTGTCACTCTCTCTCTCTCTCTCTCTCTCTCTCTATATATGTGTGTGTGTGTGTGTGTGTGTGTGTGTGTGTGTGTGTGTGTGTGTGTGTGTGTGTGTGTGTTAAACGTCACAAAAATAAATCTATAAATAAGTGTTTTGGTACATTTTTTTTTCTGAGGCCCTTAATGCAAATGCTACACAGCTTTCCCTCAAATGATCAACGCTGGCACCTTCTGGTAAAATGACTGAACAACAAAAATAGAAGATACAACTACTTATTTCACGACAAGTGAAAACCAATTGAGAATTAATCATCACTCATTTAAACCGCTTATCCAGTGCAACACCAACCTTTCCTTTCCCGGGTCACATTAACCACCTCTGACTGGAGGATCCCGAGGCGTTCTGAGGCCAGTGTGGAGATATTATCTATCTGTCCACCTAGTCCTGGGTCTTCACCAGGGTCTCCACCGAACTGGACGTGCCTGGAACACCTCCCTAGGGAGGCACCCAGGGGGCATCCTTACCAGATGCCCAAACCACCTCAGCTGGCTTCTTTCAAAGCGAAGGGCAGCGGCTCTATCTGAGCTCCCCAGGATGACTGAGCTCATCATCCTACTACTGTGCATTCGGAAAGTATTCACAGCGCTTTCCCCACATTTTGCTATGTTACAGCCTTATTCCAAAATGGATGAAATTAATTTTTTCCCCTTAAAATCCTACACACAATACCCCATAATGACAAAAGTAAAAAGGTTTTTTTTTTTAAATGTTTGCAAATTTATTAAAAAACAAAACAAAAACAAGACAAACAAACAAACCTCATGTACATAAGTATTCACAGCCTTAGTCATGAAGCTCAAAATTGAGCTCAGGTGCATCCTGTTTCCACTGGTCATTCTTGAGATGTTTCTACAGTTTAGTATTTGGAGTCCACCTGTCGTAAATTCAGTTGATTGGACATGAGTTGGGAAGACAAACACATGTCTACATATAAGGTCTCACAGTTGACTGTGCATGTCAGAGCACAAACCAATCATGAAGTCAAAGGAATTGTCTGTAGACCTCCGAGACAGAATTGTCTCAAGGCACAAATCTGGGGAAGGGAACAGAAACGTTTCTGCTGCTTCAATCATCTGTAAATGGAAGAAGTTTGGATCCACCAGGACTCTTCCTAGAGCTGGCCGCTCATCTAACTGAGTGATCGGGGGAGAAGGGCCTTAGTCAGGGAGGTGACCAAGAACCCAATGGTCACTCTGTCACAGCTCCAGCATTCCTCTGTGGAGAGAAGAGAACACTCCAAAAGGACAATCATCTCTGCAGCAATCCACCAATCATGCCTGTATGGTAGAGTGGCCAGACAGCCAGAACTCTTCGGCATGAACACCAGGCATCATGTTTGGAGGAAACTAGGCACCATCCCTACAGTGAAGTATGGTGGTGGCAGCATCAGGCTGTGGGGGGGGTGGTTTTTAGCAGCAGGAACTGGGAGACTAGTCAGGATTGAGGGAAAGATGAATGCAGAAATGTACAGAGACATTCTGGATGAAAACCTGCCCCAAAGCACTCTTGACCTCAGACTGGGGCGACTGTTCATCTTTCAACAGGACAATGACCCTAAGCACACAGCCAAGATATCAAATGAGTGACTTCAGGGCAACTCTGAATGTGCTTGAGTGAATCCGATCTGAATCCGATTGAACATCTCTGGAGAGATCTGAAAATGGCTGTGCACCGACGCTCCCCATCCAACCTGGTGGAGCTTGAGAGGTGCTGCAAAGAAGAATGTGCAAAACTGCCCAAAAATAGGTGCGCCAAGCTTGTGGCATCATATTCAAGAAGACTGTAATTGCTGCCAAAGGTGCATCAACAAAGTATCAAGCAAAGGGTGCAAATACTTATGTACATGTGATTTCTTAGTTTTATTTTTGATAAAAAAAAAAAATCATATTGTCATTATGGGTGTTGTGAAAGTGTAGTGACACGGACCCACAACAGGGGGCGCAAATGACCGGCCAATAGATGAGCCAAAAAGGTAACAATTTAATGTTGTGAAATGTACACAACAAACATACAGACAATCTCAGAATATAATTACAGTCAAATCACAAAGGTGACGTGTGGGCAGGCTCGAGGATAGAAGACGTCTGTCCTGAGAAGAGCCGGAACCACACGATTTCCGCAGCCACAGAACCTGGTGAATACTGGAGCCGCCAAGTCCCGAATTCCCAGGTGATCACCGTCCCCGACTGTCGGATCTGGTACTGCTGGCGAAGAACAAAGACAGTCAAGTGTGGGTGTGTGTACACCCAGTAACAACAGTGGTGGGAATGCCACCTCCACCTCTCACTCAAAAATTGCAGAGTACTGTAGATTTCTCAGGGGAAAAGAGTGCCTTCAGCGCTCTCACAGCTTTCACCGACAGAGGTACTGGTACTCCTGCAAACACTCACAATATACAAATATTGCAATCACAAAAACGGCTGAGGATATTACCTCCAATGAAGTATGATATCTCGGCAACGAGGTGGAGATGACGTCTGGTCTTTATGGAGTGAGAGGACGTTGAGTAGATGGGTGACAGCTGTCAAGAGGTAATGAGTGACAGCTGTCACCCCAGGCTGTGTCCATGGCGGCAGCGCCCTCTCGTGCCTGAAGCCCGCACTTCAGGCAGGGCGCCCACTGGTGGTGGGCCAGCAGTACCTCCTCTTCTGGCGGCCCACACACAACAGGACCCCCCCTCAACGGGCGCCTCCTGGCGCCCGACCCGGCTTGTTGGGGTGTCGACAGTAGAAGTCGGCCAGGAGGGCCGGATCCAGGATGAAGCTCCTCTTCACCCAGGAGCGTTCTTCGGGTCCATACCCCTCCCAGTCCACCAAGTACTGGAACCCCCGGCCCATCCGATGGACGTCCAGGAGCCGGCGCACCGTCCATGCCGGCTCCCCGTCGATGATCCGAGCAGGAGGCGGCGCTGGTCCGGGAGCACAGAGGGGTGAGGTGTGGTGAGGTTTGATGCGGGACACGTGGAAAACCGGATGGATCCGCAGTGAAGCCGGGAGTTGGAGCTTCACTGCGGCAGGACTGAGGACTTTGAGGATCCTGAAGGGGCCAATGTACCTGTCCTGAAGTTTCGGGGAGTCCACCTGGAGGGGGATGTCCTTCGTGGAAAGCCACACCTCCTGCCCGGGCTGGTAAGCAGGGGCCGGGGATCGCCGGCGGTCTGCATGGGTCTTCGCCCTCGTCCGGGCCTTCAACAAGGCAGAACGGGCGGAGCGCCACACCCGACGGCACTTCCGCAGGTGGGCCTGGACCGAGGGCACACCGACCTCTCCCTCCACCACGGGAAACAACGGGGGCTGATACCCCAAACACACCCCAAATGGGGAGAGGCCGGTGGCAGAAGACACCTGGCTGTTATGCGCATACTCGATCCAGGCCAGATGGTTACTCCAGGCCGTCGGGTGCGCGGATGTGACGCAGCGGAGGGTCTGTTCCAATTCCTGGTTGGCCCGCTCTGCCTGTCCGTTCGTCTGTGGATGGTACCCGGACGAGAGGCTCACTGTGGCCCCCAGTTCCCTGCAGAAGCTCCTCCAGACGTGTGAGGAGAACTGGGGACCACAATCAGAGACGATGTCGGAGGGTATCCCATGCAGACGGACGACGTGGTGGACCAGGAGGTCTGCTGTCTCCTGGGCTGTTGGGAGCTTCGGGAGGGCCACAAAGTGGGCCGCCTTGGAGAATCGGTCCACTATCGTGAAGATGGTGGTGTTGCCCTGGGACGGCGGGAGGCCCGTGACGAAATCCAGGCCGATGTGGGACCAGGGGCGATGAGACACCGGCAGCAGCTGGAGGAGTCCTTGGGCCTTCTTATGTACTGCCTTGCCCCTGGCACAGGTGGTGCAGGCCTGGATATATTCCCGGACGTCGGCCTCCATAGACGCCCACCAGAAGTGCTGCCGGACAACTGCCACGGTCCTTCGCACCCCTGGATGACAGGAGAGCTTGCAACCATGACAGAAGTCCAAGACTGCAGCTCTGGCCTCTGGTGGGACGTACTGATGGTTCTTCGGACCGGTTCCGGGGTCCGGGCTCTGTGCCAGGGCCTCCCGGACGGTCTTCTCCACGTCCCAGGTGAGGGTGGCCATGATAGTGGACTCCGGAATGATGGGCACCGGTGGATCCGACAGCACTGTTTTGACTTCGTCTTCGTGTACCCGGGACAAGGCATCCGATCTCTGGTTCTTGGTCCCGGGGCGATAGGTGATCCGGAAGTCAAAACGTCCGAAGAACAGTGACCAGCGGGCTTGCCTGGGGTTCAGCCACTTGGCGGTCCTGATATACTCCAGGTTCTGATGGTCAGTGAAAACCGTGAATGGCACAGACGCTCCCTCCAACAGGTGTCTCCACTCCTCAAGAGCCTCTTTCACTGCAAGGAGTTCTCGATTGCCGACGTCATAGTTCCGTTCAGCCGGGGTCAACCTGCGTGAAAAGTAGGCACACGGGTGAAGAACCTTATCGGTCTCTCCGCTCTGGGATAGCACGGCTCCTATCCCTGAGTCAGAGGCATCCACTTCAACCACGAACTGGCGGCTAGGGTCGGGCTGCACCAAAACTGGCGCAGTAGAGAACCGTTGTTTCAACTCCTTGAACGCGGCTTCGCACCGATCCGACCAGGTGAAGGGGACTTTTGGAGAGGTTAGGGCTGTCAGGGGGCTAACTACCTGACTGTAGCCCTTAATGAACCTTCTATAGAAATTAGCAAAGCTGAGGAACTGTTGCAGCTTCCTACGGCTTGTTGGTTGGGGCCAATCTCTCACCGCCGCAACCTTGGCCGGATCAGGGGCGACGGAGTTAGAGGAGATGATAAACCCCAGGAAGGACAAAGACGTGCGGTGAAACTCGCACTTCTCGCCCTTCACAAACAGTCGGTTCTCTAATAACCGCTGCAGGACCTGATGTACATGCTGGACATGGGTCTCAGGATCCGGAGAAAAGATGAGAATATTGTCCAGATATACGAAGACGAATCGGTGCAGGAAGTCCCGCAAGACGTCGTTAACCAAGGCTTGGAACGTCGCGGGGGCGTTGGTGAGGCCGAACGGCATGACCAGGTACTCAAAGTGACCTAACGGGGTGTTAAATGCCGTCTTCCATTCGTCTCCCTTCCGGATTCGAACCAGGTGATACGCATTTCTAAGATCCAGCTTAGTAAAGATTTTGGCTCCATGCAGGGGGGTGAACACGGAATCCAACAATGGCAACGGGTATCGGTTGCGAACCATAATCTCATTCAGCCCCCTGTAATCAATGCATGGACGGAGTCCGCCATCTTTCTTGCCCACAAAAAAGAAACCTGCCCCCATCGGGGAGGTGGAGTTCCGGATCAGCCCGGCAGCTAATGAGTCCCGGATGTAGGTCTCCATTGATTCGCGCTCAGGTCGTGAGAGGTTGTACAGCCTGCTGGACGGGAACTCAGCGCCTGGAACCAAATCAATGGCACAATCGTACGGACGGTGCGGGGGGAGGGTGAGTGCCAGATCCTTGCTGAAGACGTCAGCAAGATCGTGGTACTCAACCGGCACTGCCGTCAGATTGGGAGGGACTTTGACCTCCTCCTTAGCCTGTAAACCGGGAGGAACCGAGGATCCTAAACACACCCGATGGCAGGTTTCGCTCCACTGAACCACCACCCCAGACGGCCAATCAATCCGGGGATTGTGCTTCAACATCCATGGGAAGCCCAAAATCACGCGGGAGGTAGAAGGAGTTACAAAAAACTCAATCTCCTCCCGATGGTTTCCAGACACCACCAGAGTTACTGGTTGTGTCTTGTGTGTGATTAAAGGGAGGAAGGTGCCATCTAGTGCCTGCACCTGCACTGGCGAAGGAAGCGCCACCAGAGGGAGCCCTACCTCCCTTGCCCATCTGCTGTATAGCAGATTCCCTTCTGACCCCGTGTCCACCAGTGCTGGGGCTTGAAGGGTTAAATCCCCGCTCAGGATTGTGACTGGGAGTCGTGTGGCAATCTGTGTGTGTCTCACTTGAATGTTTTGACCCCCCCTTAGCCCAGTCTCTAAGGGCGAGTGTTGTCGTTTTGGCTGTTTGGGGCAGTTTTTCTGTATGTGCTCCTTTGAGCTGCAGAGAAAACACTCCCCGTGGATCAGCCTGCTCATTTTGGCCCTGTGCGTTTCCTTAACAACATCAGCAGGGGGAGCTGTTGCCCCACAGAGCGCTGCGGCTGTGGAGCGTGGGGAGGGCGGCCCCTTTTCGAACCCGGAAGGGAGAGGGGCGGCGTGTATCCGGTCACGTCCTTCGCCTCGCTCCCGATGGCGTTCCTCCAACCGATTGTCTAACCGTATAACGAGATCGATAAGCCCATCTAAATCCCGCGGTTCCTCCTTAGCTACCAGCTGCTCCTTCAGAACCAACGACAGTCCGTTTATGAAGGCGGCGCGGAGCGCAACGTTATTCCAGCCGGACCTCGCAGCCGCGATGCGGAAGTTGACTGCATAAGCGGCTGCGCTCTCGCGTCCCTGTCTCATTGACAGCAGCACAGTTGAAGCGGTCTCTCCTCTGTTAGGGTGATCAAACACTGTTCTGAACTCCCCCACAAACCCAGTGTATGCTGATAACAACCGTGAGTTCTGTTCCCAGAGCGCCGTAGCCCAGGCGCGTGCCTTACCCCGAAGCAGAGCAATCACATAAGCTATTTTACTAGCATCTGACGCGTACATGACGGGACGTTGTGTGAAGACGAGCGAACACTGCATGAGAAAGTCCACGCACGTCTCCACACAACCTCCGTACGGCTCAGGAGGGCTTATGTATGCTTCAGGGGATGGTGGGAGGGGTTGTTGAACCACCACTGGAACGTTCATATCCTGCACAGGGTCGGCAGGAGGAGGAGCTGCAGCAGCGCCCTGAGCGCTCGCTGCCATCTGTGCGGAGAGAGCCTCCACCCTGCGGTTCAGGAGGATGTTTTGCTCGGTCATCTGATCTAACCGAGCCGTAAAGGCGGTGAGAATGTGCTGCAGCTCACCAATCACGCCTCCTGCAGACGCCTGCGCTCCCTGCTCTCCCATTGGTCGTTCAACAGCCGGGTGACGCCCCTCGGAGTCCATCACGCTGGCCAAGATATCCTGTTGTGAAAGTGTAGTGACACGGACCCACAACAGGGGGCGCAAATGACCGGCCAATAGATGAGCCAAAAAGGTAACAATTTAATGTTGTGAAATGTGCACAACGAACATACAGACAATCTCAGAATATAATTACAGTCAAATCACAAAGGTGACGTGTGGGCAGGCTCGAGGATAGAAGACGTCTGTCCTGAGAAGAGCCGGAACCACACGATTTCCGCAGCCACAGAACCTGGTGAATACTGGAGCCGCCAAGTCCCGAATTCCCAGGTGATCACCGTCCCCGACTGTCGGATCTGGTACTGCTGGCGAAGAACAAAGACAGTCAAGTGTGGGTGTGTGTACACCCAGTAACAACAGCGGTGGGAATGCCACCTCCACCTCTCACTCAAAAATTGCAGAGTACTGTAGATTCCTCAGGGGAAAAGAGTGCCTTCAGCGCTCTCACAGCTTTCACCGACGGAGGTACTGGTACTCCTGCAAACACTCACAATATACAAATATTGCAATCACAAAAACGGCTGAGGATATTACCTCCAATGAAGTATGATATCTCGGCAACGAGGTGGAGATGACGTCTGGTCTTTATGGAGTGAGAGGACGTTGAGTAGATGGGTGACAGCTGTCAAGAGGTAATGAGTGACAGCTGTCACCCCAGGCTGTGTCCATGGCGGCAGCGCCCTCTCGTGCCTGAAGCCCGCACTTCAGGCAGGGCGCCCTCTGGTGGTGGGCCAGCAGTACCTCCTCTTCTGGCGGCCCACACACAACAATGGGGTGTTGTGAGTAGAAATGAGGGGAAAAATGAATTTACTCAATTTTGGAATAAAGCTGTATCACCCAAATGTAGAAAAAGTTAAGCTCTGTGAATACTTTCCAGACGCACTGTGTGCTTCAGTGCTGCAGTGCCGGGACCTGCCAGAAACACCATTTGTTGAAAGATGAAAATGGGAACAAAAATACTCTACCTTTTCCCTAGTCATGAGAAGGAACCTACCAGGAGAGCTCTGTAGGACTTGCAACAGGCAAGACCCAAAAACTAGGAAATCTTGGGAACCCAAGCCACATGTTAAGAATGTGTACATTTGATCCGTCCATTTCATCACACGGGTACTTAAAAAATTTAAAATAATGAATGACGTATTTGGCGTTTTAAAAACCTGGTTATGAAAAATAGCGTAATAGCAGCTATACATGTTCAAAATGATTACAAGTATGCAAATACTTGATGACTGTAAATATGTGTATGTTCATAGTCTAGTGAATTGAGCACAAGATATTTAACAATTATTTAAATTCATGAATGATTTCATTTTACTAGGTAAGCCATCTAAACAGAACCCAGTTATCCAGAAATATGTTTCCACAAAGTTTTACCCTAAAATGAAATGCTAAGGCTATTTTCAATACAGATAAGACAGTATCCGTTTAACATTATCAATCAATCAATTCAATCAATTTTATTTATATAGCGCCAAATCACAACAAACAGTTGCCCCAAGGCGCTTTATATTGTAAGGCAAGGCCATACAATAATTACGTAAAAACCCCAATGGTCAAAACGGCCCCCTGTGAGCAAGCACTTGGCGACAGTGGGAAGGAAAAACTCCCTTTTAACAGGAAGAAACCTCCAGCAGAACCAGGCTCAGGGAGGGGCAGTCTTCTGCTGGGACTGGTTGGGGCTGAGGGAGAGAACCAGGAAAAAGACATGCTGTGGAGGGAAGCAGAGATCAATCACTAATGATTAAATGCAGAGTGGTGCATACAGAGCAAAAAGAGAAAGAAACACTCAGTGCATCATGGGAACCCCCCAGCAGTCTAAGTCTATAGCAGCATAACTAAGGGATGGTTCAGGGTCACCTGATCCAGCCCTAACTATAAGCTTTAGCAAAAAGGAAAGTTTTAAGCCTAATCTTAAAAGTAGAGAGGGTGTCTGTCTCCCTGATCCGAATTGGGAGCTGGTTCCACAGGAGAGGAGCCTGAAAGCTGAAGGCTCTGCCTCCCATTCTACTCTTACAAACCTTAGGAACTACAAGTAAGCCTGCAGTCTGAGAGCGAAGCGCTCTATTGGGGTGATATGGTACTATGAGGTCCCTAAGCTAAGATGGGACCTGATTATTCAAAACCTTATAAGTAAGAAGAAGAATTTTAAATTCTATTCTAGAATTAACAGGAAGCCAATGAAGAGAGGCCAATATGGGTGAGATATGCTCTCTCCTTCTAGTCCCCGTCAGTACTCTAGCTGCAGCATTTTGAATTAACTGAAGGCTTTTCAGGGAACTTTTAGGACAACCTGATAATAATGAATTACAATAGTCCAGCCTAGAGGAAATAAATGCATGAATTAGTTTTTCAGCATCACTCTGAGACAAGACCTTTCTAATTTTAGAGATATTGCGTAAATGCAAAAAAGCAGTCTTACATATTTGTTTAATATGCACTTTGAATGACATATCCTGATCAAAAATGACTCCAAGATTTCTCACAGTGTTACTAGAGGTCAGGGTAATGCCATCCAGAGTAAGGATCTGGTTAGACACCATGTTTCTAAGATTTGTGGGGCCAAGTACAATAACTTCAGTTTTATCTGAGTTTAAAAGCAGGAAATTAGAGGTCATCCATGTCCTTATGTCTGTAAGACAATCCTGCAGTTTAGCTAATTGGTGTGTGTCCTCTGGCTTCATGGATAGATAAAGCTGGGTATCATCTGCGTAACAATGAAAATTTAAGCAATGCCGTCTAATAATACTGCCTAAGGGAAGCAAGTTTAAAGTGAATAAAATTGGTCCTAGCACAGAACCTTGTGGAACTCCATAATTAACCTTAGTCTGTGAAGAAGATTCCCCATTTACATGAACAAATTGTAATCTATTAGATAAATATGATTCAAACCACCGCAGCGCAGTGCCTTTAATACCTATGGCATGCTCTAATCTCTGTAATAGAATTTTATGGTCAACAGTATCAAAAGCAGCACTGAGGTCTAACAGAACAAGCACAGAGATGAGTCCACTGTCTGAGGCCATAAGAAGATCATTTGTAACCTTCACTAATGCTGTTTCTGTACTATGATGAATTCTAAAACCTGATTGAAACTCTTCAAATAGACCATTCCTCTGCAGATGATCAGTTAGCTGTTTTACAACTACCCTTTCAAGAATTTCTGAGAGAAAAGGAAGGTTGGAGATTGGCCTATAATTAGCTAAGATAGCTGGGTCAAGTGATGGCTTTTTAAGTAATGGTTTAATTACTGCCACCTTAAAAGCCTGTGGTACATAGCCAACTAATAAAGATAGATTGATCATATTTAAGATCGAAGCATTAAATAATGGTAGGGCTTCCTTGAGCAGCCTAGTAGGAATGGGGTCTAATAGACATGTTGATGGTTTGGATGAAGTAACTAATGAAAATAACTCAGACAGAACAATCTGAGAGAAAGAGTCTAACCAAATACCGGCATCACTGAAAGCAGCCAAAGATAACGATACGTCTTTGGGATGGTTATGAGTAATTTTTTCTCTAATAGTTAAAATTTTATTAGCAAAGAAAGTCATGAAGTCATTACTAGTTAAAGTTAAAGGAATACTCGGCTCAATAGAGCTCTGAATCTTTGTCAGCCTGGCTACAGTGCTGAAAAGAAACCTGGGGTTGTTCTTATTTTCTTCAATTAGTGATGAGTAGTAAGATGTCCTAGCTTTACGGAGGGATTTTTTATAGAGCAACAGACTCTTTTTCCAGGCTAAGTGAAGATCTTCTAAATTAGTGAGATGCCATTTCCTCTCCAACTTACAGGTTATCTGCTTTAAGCTGCGAGTTTGTGAGTTATACCACAGAGTCAGGCACTTCTGATTTAAAGCTCTCTTTTTCAGAGGAGCTACAGCATCCAAAGTTGTCTTCAATGAGGATGTAAAACTATTGACGAGATACTCTATCTCACTTACAGAGTTTAGGTAGCTACTCTGCACTGTGTTGGTATATGGCAACATAAAGAAGGAATCATATCCTTAAACCTAGTTACAGCGCTTTCTGAAAGACTTCTAGTGTAATGAAACTTATTCCCCACTGCTGGGTAGTCCATCAGAGTAAATGTTAATGTTATTAAGAAATGATCAGACAGAAGGGAGTTTTCAGGGAATACTGTTAAGTCTTCAATTTCCATACCATAAGTCAGAACAAGATCTAAGATATGATTAAAGTGGTGGGTGGACTCATTTACTTTTTGAGCAAAGCCAATTGAGTCTAATAATAGATTAAATGCAGTGTTGAGGCTGTCATTCTCAGCATCTGTGTGGATGTTAAAATCGCCCACTATAATGATCTTATCTGAGCTAAGCACTAAGTCAGACAAAAGTTCTGAAAATTCACAGAGAAACTCTCAGTAACGACCAGGAGGACGATAGATAACAACAAATAAAACTGGTTTTTGGGACTTCCAATTTGGATGGACAAGACTAAGAGTCAAGCTTTCAAATGAATTAAAGCTCTGTCTGGGTTTTTGATTAATTAATAAGCTGGAATGGAAGATTGCTGCTAATCCTCCGCCTCGGCCCGTGCTACAAGTGTTCTGGCAGTTAGTGTGACTCGGGGGTGTTGACTCATTTAAACTAACATATTCATCCTGCTGTAACCAGGTTTCTGTAAGGCAGAATAAATCAATATGTTGATCAATTATTATATCATTTACTAACAGGGACTTAGAAGAGAGAGACCTAATGTTTAATAGACCACATTTAAGTGTTTTAGTCTGTGGTGCAGTTGAAGGTGCTATATTATTTTTTCTTTTTGAATTTTTATGCTTAAATAGATTTTTGCTGGTTATTGGTAGTCTGGGAGCAGGCACCGTCTCTACGGGGATGGGGTAATGAGGGGATGGCAGGGGGAGAGAAGCTGCAGAGAGGTGTGTAAGACTACAACTCTGCTTCCTGGTCCCAACCCTGGATAGTCACGGTTTGGAGGATTTAAGAAAATTGGCCAGATTTCTAGAAATGAGAGCTGCTCCATCCAAAGTGGGATGGATGCCATCTCTCCTAACAAGACCAGGTTTTCCCCAGAAGCTTTGCCAATTATCTATGAAGCCCACCTCATTTTTTGGACACCACTCAGACAGCCAGCAATTCAAGGAGAACATGCGGCTAAACATGTCACTCCCGGTCCGATTGGGGAGGGGCCCAGAGAAAACTACAGAGTCCGACATTGTTTTTGCAAAGTTACACACCAATTCAATGTTAATTTTAGTGACCTCCGATTGGCGTAACCGGGTGTCATTACTGCCGACGTGAATTACAATCTTACCAAATTTACGCTTAGCCTTAGCCAGCAGTTTCAAATTTCCTTCAATGTCGCCTGCTCTGGCCCCGGAAGACAACTGACTATGGTTGCTGGTGTCGCTAACTTCACATTTCTCAAAACAGAGTCACCAATAACCAGAGTTTGATTATCATAATGTAATAATTAAACATATGCCTGTGTGCAGCACAGGTGTGAGAAATTTAAGCAATTGCAGTGTGCATGCATGTTTTATGAAGGTTGAAATTCTTGAATATCCTGAAGGTTTCAAATTATTGACATCAGAGGTGTGATACCTTTGTTAGCCCCATTAGAGCAGAAAACTGCATTTCAATATCCCATCTAGTTCCTCAGATATTGGATAATTATCCCTTATTTGACCTTGACCTTTGACTTTGACATTACCTTTGCAAGAAAACAGCCCCCTGAGTTTATTAACTAAGTCAGAGTGAAACTGATCTTTGTGTTTTTAGGATATTATCAGAGGCTGACAAAAACAAATATGGACATTAATTTAGCCTCTTCGCTGCCAAACTGATCACAATAAGGACTGTTATTGTTAACATGGACTAGTCAATTTTAACCTTGGATTAAATGGTTACCTACCCAGTTATGTGAGAGTTTGTCGCCCCCTGCAGGCTAAATCTTGGCATTGCCGACACCCTCACTACAGTCTAGTGCTGTATTTGACATAAGTTATTTTAAACACACTAATGCAAATTAATCTCTCACATTAATCTTCATTCTGACATATTTTTCCACAAACGTACAAATTGTATTTGTGTTCAGTGCACAATATTATTTTGCAGGAGATGCATTTTTTTCTATGTTTTTGCCCTGTCATCTTCAAATGACAGTCGGTCTGAGACAGACAATATTGAGTATGGAGACTCCATCACCTGTGGACAGAGCACAGCCATCTTACTGTTTAAGAAGTTTGTTTACTGAGTTAATGTCAAATGTCTCAAAGTAAGTCAAAGTCAATTGATACATATATTTACACTGAACAAAAATATAAACGCAACATTTGTTTCCGCTCCTATTTTTCATTAGCTGAACTCAAAGATCTAAAACATTTTCTAAAAGCCATATTTCTCTCAAATATTGTTCACAAATCTGACTAAATCTGTTGTGTGGGCCGCTGAAGAGGAGGTACTGCTGGCCCACCACCACCAGAGGGCGCCCTGCCTGGAGTGCGGGCTCCAGGCACCAGAGGGCGCTACCGCATCATGGGAGTAATCTGGGTGACAGCTGTCACCCATCACCAAACACAGCTGTTTCTACTCAGCACCGAGGTATATCAGGAGGACGGCGTCTCCACCTCAGTGCCGAGATATCGCCTAAGACTAAGGTAGTATTCTCTGCATTTATATATATTAACCAGCTAAACCTATTAAACCTTTTCAGGACTGGTGACTACAGATAGCTTCACTGTTTTGGATAAGTACTCACCTTCCTGCTGTTCTTTGACAAGAGGTGGAGGCGGCTTCTCCCCTCTCCGTTACTGGGTGCGGTCATCCACGCCTGTGTGTCGTCGCTCTCTCCTGCCAGCAGTACCGGATCCGACGAGCGGAGGCAGTGGCCACCTGGGAATTCGGGACTTGGCGGTTCCAGTATTTCCAGGGTTCGGTGGCAGAGGAGATCTGGGTGGTTCCGGTTCGACTGAGACGGACGTCTCCTACCTTCGAGCCTGCCCACACGACACCAGCGGATTCGACCCCAAATTGTGTTTGTTATATTAATTGTGCCTGTTTCACAGAAGTAAATCTTGTTCTTTACCTTCTCCATTGTCCGTTCATTGCGCCCCCTGTTGTGGGTCCGTGTTCCAACACTTTCACAACAAAATCTGTGTTAGTGAGCACTTCTCCCTTGCTGAGATATTCCATCCCACCTCAGAGGCGTGGCAGATCAAGATGCTGATTAGACAGCATGATTATTGCACAGGTGTGCCTTAGGCTGACCACAATAAAAGGCCACTCTGAAATGTGCAGTTTTGCTTTATTGCGGGGTGGCGGCTCTGCTCAGTATCTGGTGTGAGCCCCTCACGCAGTGCACCACATCTCCTTCACATAGAGTTGATCAGCAACCAGATGACACTGAATGCGAGCATTTGCTCACTCAAGTCAGTTACGATGACAAACTGCAGTCAGGTGGAGACCCTGATGAGGACAACGATCATGCAAATGAGCTTCCCTGAGTTGGTTTCTGATGGTTTGTGCAGAAATTCTTTGGTTCGTCAAACCGATTGTTGCAGCAGCTGTCAGGGTGGCTTGGTCTCAGAAGGATCTTGGAGGTGAACATGCTGGATGTGGACGTCCTGGGCTGGTGTGGTTACATGCGGTCTGCAGTTGTGAGGGCACTTGGATGTACTGCCAAATTCTCTGAAACACCTTTGGAGACAGCTTATGGTAGAGAAATGAACATTCAATTCACAGCAACAGCTCTGATGGACATTCCTGCAGTCTGCATGACAATTGCATGCTCCCTCAAAACTTGCAACATCTGCGGCATTGTGCTGTGTGATAGAACTGAACGCTTCAGAGTGGCCTTTTATTGTGGCCAGCCTAATTTTTGTTCAGTGTATATATATATATATATATATATATATATACAGTAGTGTTCAGAATAATAGTAATGCTATGTGACTAAAAAGAAAGATTAATCCAGGTTTTGAGTATATTTCTTATTGTTACATGGGAAACAAGGTACCAGTAGATTCAGTAGATTCTCACAGATCCAACAAGACCAAGCATTCATGATATGCACACTCTTTAAGGCTATGAAATTAGGCTATTAGTAAAAAAAAAAGTAGAAAAGGGCGTGTTCACAGTAATAGTAGCATCTGCTGTTGACGCTACAAACTCAAAACTATTATGTTCAAACTGCTTTTTTAACAATCCTGTGAATCACTAAACTAGTATTTAGTTGTATAACCACAGTTTTACATGATTTCTTCACATCTGCGAGGCATTAATTTTGTTGGTTTGGAGCCAAGATTTTGCTCATTTACTAGTGTGCTTGGGGTCATTATCTTGTTGAAACACCCATTTCAAGGGCATGTCCTCTTCGGCATAAGGCAACATGACCTCTTCAAGTATTTTGACATATCCAAACTGATCCATGATACCTGGTATGCGATATATAGGCCCAACACCATAGTAGGAGAAACATGCCCATATCATGATGCTTGCACCACCATGCTTCACTGTCTTCACTGTGAACTGTGGCTTGAATTCAGAGTTTGGGGGTCGTCTCACAAACTGTCTGCGGTCCTTGGACCCAATAAGAACAATTTTACTCTCATCAGTCCACAAAATATTCCTCCATTTCTCTTTAGGCCAGTTGATGTGTTCTTTGGCAAATTGTAATCTCTTCTGCACATGTCTTTTATTTAACAGAGGGACTTTGCGGGGGATTCTTGCAAATAAATTAGCTTCACACAGGCATCTTCTAACTGTCACAGCACTTACAGGTAACTCCAGACTGTCTTTGATCATCCTGGAGCTGATCAATAGGTGAGCCTTTGCCATTCTGGTTATTCTTCTATCCATTTTGATGGTTGTTTTCCGTTTTCTTCCACGCGTCTCTGGTTTTTTTTGGTCCATTTTAAAGCATTGGAGATCATTGTAGATGAACAGCCTATAATTTTTTGCACCTGCGTATAAGTTTTCCCCTCTCCAATCAACTTTTTAATCAAACTACGCTGTTCTTCTGAACAATGTCTTGAACGTCCCATTTTCCTCAGGCTTTCAAAGAGAAAAGCATGTTCAACAGGTGCTGGCTTCATCCTTAAATAGGGGACACCTGATTCACACCTGTTTGTTCCACAAAATTGACGAACTCACTGACTGAATGCCACACTACTATTATTGTGAACACCCCCTTTTCTACTTTTTTTTAAATAATAGCCCAATTTTATAGCCTTAAGAGTGTGCATATCATGAATGCTTGGTCTTGTTGGATTTGTGAGAATCTACTGAATCTACTGGTACCTATATATATATATATATATATATATATATATATATATATCACTACAGAACTTTAGGGTTGTGTAGAGTAATAGAGTAAGCGGCACATCACACGGACATAATTTCTCCTGTGGTTCTGTCTGTGACAGACCTTGCCAGCACATTCCAGAAGTGTGCAGTAAGCAGTATTTTTATTGAACTAAGATCAAATAACATGCGAGCAAGGAGTTATGCTTCTCATGCTTTCATCATGTTTGCACTTGTTCTGTGAGTCAACATACTAAATTAATAGGCAGTAGCTGTTCTGCATCATTGCTCTAGAAGTCAGATTAAGCAAACTTCTGGAATGATGCTCCTCATATCCACTCCATGTACATAAATCAATATTTAAACACCTTCGTGGAGCAGCGTAACAAATTGACGCATTCTCCGGAGGATTCTTTTCACCTGCTTATCTCTGTGCAGGAAAATGATGGACGGTGTGGCCAGGTAGATTTCTACCAGCATGACACCGTTTGCAGCAACACCTGCCGCAGCACTAAATGTCGTCAACGGCACGCAGCTCCTTTCAGGGACTGCGGCACAGCCCAGCCGATCCTTTGTGGCTGCTGGCCTTCTGGAAGGACAGCTGCTCCTCCTGACAGGTAGATTTCATTTTATAGTTTGCAGCTTTTTGGATCGCTCTGACGTGTTCGATCGCACCAGCGATGACATTTAGAAGTGATTTGCCATCAATAAAGAAGCAAGCTGTGTGAATCTGATGCATTTTGTGGGTGATGGAGGATGTTATAAAACACATACTGTATGCTATTAAGGAGCAGTCAATACTTTTAACAAGAGCAATCCAAGATTTCAGACATCTGCCAATCCAGATCTGTATCACCTCCAAAATTCAGTGGAGTCCTCCTTGCTAATATCTATCTGTGGTGCAGATTTGGTGAGAATCCATGAAGTAATTTTGATGTAATCCTTAAAAGCCTATGTAAAGTGAAATCTTGATCCAGAATCCGGATCCGGATCACCTCCAAAATTCAGTAGAGTCTTCCACGAGTATCTGTGGTGCACATTTGGTGAGAATCTGTAAAAATCCGTCCACTTGGCCTTTTCTAGCCAGTAATGTCATCAGCATTGTGACATCTATGTGCTGGGTCATGCTCAGAGAAATGCAGAACATCGCCCAAATGTCACAGCTGATGCTCCTTCACTGAGTCTCCCAGAGGAACACAAAATCATTCCAGCAGTACCCAAGGATCTTTTTAAGATACCTAATACCGAAGATATCTAGTTGCAGTCTTTCCCTGTCACATGACCTAACACTGATGTAGATGTACGTGACAAATCCTGTAAGGTTAATTTCAGCAAAACATTAAGAAAATGGGTAGAGGTCGAGAAATATGTGTTGAAACAGATACAGTATGTTCACTGCCATGCAGAGGGATAGAACACAAGAACATCATTTTGTGCAATGAAAAAAAACATAAAACTTGTACATTCAAGAGTTACCAACTGGAGTTCAGAGCTTTACTTAACTTTTAACTGCAGAAAAAAATCCTACTGATCTGTGCCTGGATGCTTCACTGTAGAGGTGGGCGATACCGGGAATTTTGGTATTGAATCGATACCAAGTAAATACAGGCCCAGTATCACCGATATCGATACCGATACCAATACCAATACTTTTTCATATTTAAGCTTCATAGAGCCAAAGGATCCAAAAGACCTAGGATAGAATTTCGCCAAACATTGTACCTGACAACAAAATACTTTATTTATCACAATCAACATTTTTGTTTAAAAAATATCACTCAACACAACTTAAAATCTCCTGAGGTAGAGGGGTGACTCGAGGAGAGCGCTGAGTGGGCGGGCCAGGCTGAGCCTACCTGCATGGCTGTTGGCTGGCGCTGCTGAGCCACGTGACAGCGCAACAACAAAAGACCAGAGGGGGGAGGGTGCGCTGCTCTGTGTTGTGTGACACAGTGCAGTGCTGCTCTTACAGACAGAGAGTAGACTTTGATGAATCTGCGTGCGCAGCAGTCAGTGTGTGCAGGAGAGAAAAAAAAGCTTGAGGATCGTTCAATATCAATACCAGCGTTGGTATCGATATTATGGATATTAGGATCGATCCGCCCATCTCTACTTTACTGTCATCTACTTAACGTCAACATAGAGTATTCTATGGATTCAGGAGTTGGAATTTTTAAAGGGCGTATCTTAGTCCACAATATTTTTAAAAAATATATTATAAATATTACAGATTATAAATCACTTCTTCCAAGTCTTTAACTTGTGCAGGCCGTGATATAGCTGATTAAAAATAATTGGTTGAATACTGGTTGAATATAGGTTGAAATAAAAGGTTTAATAAATGCAATAGCTTTGATTGTGTTGAATGGTTGGTCTCCAAAGTAAAGGTCAAGCAAGGTCAACGTCCATTGGATTCTATGACGTATGACATATGTTATCCCGTAACATGATAACTAAGCATGACAGATGGTGCAAACTATTCCTTTTTAAAATGCTATTAATGCAACCAATAATTTGCATCATTTTTTTTTTTTTTTTTTTACCAAAATTGGAGCAACTTTAACTTTTGACCCCTGTACAAACAGAAACTGACCTTTGTCACCACTTTTGCTGTTTTTACCCCCAAACTCCATGGAATTCAGTCACAGATAGCCCAAACTGTACCTTTTTGAAATCATTATGATCAGACAAATAATGTAGTATAGTTTTCAACACGATTGGCGCATTTTTATATTTGACCCCTGTGTAATTCTTTATTGACCCCTATAGCTCATTAGAGGTCAGCTCCAGGATGGCTCCATATCTGAAAATAAACATTAGTTAATTTAGAATATGTGTGCCAAATTCCATGCTTTTATCACAAAATGAACAATTTTTATGAAAATCTTAGCTAAGCTGCACCACTAGAAGATTTAGAAGGGCCTGTGGATAACAAATTCAGTGCAACAGCAGAGTGTAACTCAGAATGCCCAACACGAGCCAACAGACATCTTCACACACAGAGAGAGAGAGAGAGAGAGACAGCTAACATACCCGGTAAATATAAGGCGAGCTGCACAGATTCTGACTCAGACTGGATGGAGACGTACAACCGCTTCAGCAAGAAGAACAAGAGTCGAGATCAAGTCAACTCTTACAGCATGTGCTGGAGCTTCATCCAACACACCATGGAAGCAATTTAATCTTTTCTCGTCACATGACCGAGCACAGATGTAGATGAGAGTGAAAAATCTTGTGTAAAGTTCATTTCAGCAAAGCATTGAGAAAATGGATAAAGAAGCTGAGAAATATGTGCTGAACACAGATACAATGACTTTGCTTCATTGTGCCCTGAAAAAACCTCAAACTCTGTGCATTCATTCACTGCCACCCAGAGTTCAGAGCTTTGCTTAACTTTAGAAAAACATTCCTTGATCCCACTGGTCTCTGGATGCTTCACTGCTGTCTGCTTGACGTCAGCACAGAATATTCTGTGGTTTCTGTGCCTGGAGTTCTTAACGATTTTCCTGATCATCCTCTGGCGCCGCTTTGGGCGAATACATCAGCTGCTAGTGAAGGTAAAGGCCAAATGTGCATTTTAAAACTTTTTAAGGGCAATTTCCATAATGTATATGGGTGATTTAATATTTTATGGCATCAAATGTGATGTGATAAAACGTCACAAAGTAACTTTGTGGACAGTCTGTAGTTGCAACAGACAATTTGTGCTGATTCAGTCGCTGATGTGCACAACATGAGACAAACAGTCTTCAACTGGAATGTAATTATTTTCTGTTTTAGTGTGGGTTTTAAGGAGGATGTGGCCTCATTTCAGTTGTACCACATTAAGGACAATAACCTGTGTGTGTGTGTGTGTGTGTGTGTGTGTGTGTGTGTGTGTGTGTGTGTGTGTGTGTGTGTGTGTGTGTGTGTGTGTGTGTGTGTGTGTGTGTGTGTGTATGTGTGTGTGTGAGAGAGAAAGAGAGTCTGATGTAATGATTTCATCTGTGGGCCCTATCTGGACGATCTTATGGCACATGGTCTAAAACTGCTTTACTCTTTACAGGCTGTGTAATTAATACACAGGGAGCAAAGGGGTTGTAATTAACTAATTAATTAACTAAGTAATTAATTAATGAATCATGGGTGTGTTTTTGGCATATAATCAGGGTTCACTGAGGCATTAAAACCTGAGTAACTTAGCTCAGTAAAAGTGAGTCAAAGTTAAAGTGGTAAATCAGTAATGTGATTCAGCTGCATTTTGATGCCCTCTGCGCTGCCAGACTAGTGAAGATCTCATGGTGCATTCCACCAGACGAAGATTTTTGAACATTTTAAAGGTAAATGCACCAATCTTGGACATTTTTAAAACTTAATAAGCTGGAGTTGTGAAGAATTTTGTGCTTTTAGTGTTCTCGTAGTAATCTGATTACCGGATTGATTCAGAGACTAAAATGAAAACTTCATCTTCACCTATCAGCTATCACCTCCCACCTATTCCGGATTCCAGGGAACTGTTAGGGTATGACTACAGCTGCCTCAAGAGACAGCTCATTTACAGCACCTCGTGGTATACTACGTTTCTTGTCTGTCTATTTGGTGTGAAGAGGAAGACATTCTCAGATGTTCCAGTTCATGAGGCTGCCACGTTAGAACATGCCATGTGAAAATGAAGGCTCAGAGAGATCCAGAGAGATTAGTCTCATTTCAGTGGAGACACTTTAGTCTTTTTGATAAAAAAAAAAACACGTTAAGATTATTTCTCTTTACCATTTCAGTCAGTATAGTGTTTCACACATCTAAAATACTTAATGTTATCATTATCTGACAAAATACGGTGGATCTGGAAAGTATTCACAGCGCTTCATTTTTTACACATTTTATTATGTTACAGCCTTATTCCAAAATGGATTAAATTAATTTTTTCCCTCAAAATTCTACAAACAATACCCCGTAATAACAATGCGAAAAGTTTTTTTTAAAAGATTTTTGCAACTTTATTAAAAAAAAAAAAAAAAAACTAAGACAGCACACGTACATAAGTGTTCACAACTTTTGCCATGAAGCTCACAATTGAGCTCAGGTGCACCCTGTTTTCATTGATAAGCCTTGAGATGTTTCTGCTGCAGTTTGAATGGAGTCCACCCAGGGTAAATTCAGTTGATTAGACATGATTTGGAAATGCACATACTTGTCTACACCTGTCTTTGGGAACTTCAAAGCAGCAGAAATGTTTCTGTACCCTTCCTCAGATTTGTGCCTCAAGACAATCCTGTCTTGGAGGTCTACAGACAATTCCTTTGACGTCATGCTTGGTTTGTGCTCTGACATGCTCTGTCAACTGTGGGACCTTATGTGTAGACAGGTGTATGCCTTTGCAAATCATGCCCAATAAAAAAAAAAACTTTTCACATTGTCATTATGGGGTATTGTTTGTAGAATTTTGAGAAAAAAAGAGAGACTGTCATCCATTTTGAAATAAGGCTGTAACATAAGAAAATGTGGAAAAAGTGAAGCACTGTGAATACTTTTCTGATGTACTCTACACCCTGAAAATTCTTGGTGGTGCATTTGGCAACTCGAGTACCTTCTGTCTTCGGCGTTAATGTCACAGACCAATCCATCACTGCACAAGCTGAGCAGATATCTTTCATGACACACACTTTGACACATCCATAGCAGGTGAGACACAGGTGTTATTAATAACATGAATAATGGATATTGCAGCTGCTGGAGGGACCTGCTATTATTCTGCTCACTGTTGTCTCACTGATTAAAGTAAATGGAAAGGGGGCAATAGTTGATGCTTTCAGCGGCACCTGATGTTATCTGACCGTGACAAATTCAAATTTGTGTTGAGAAAAATGTCTAGGGGTACAAAACAAATTGACAGCTCTCAGTAAATAAAACACACCTATACTAAAGCCATTTCATTTTCAGTAATGTGTTACATCTCGCAAACACGAGGAAACAACTAAATAGATAGAAACGGGATCTCTGATATACACTTTTCTTTTTTTACTGGTTATATTCCATTAATCTTTGACATTTTGTCACTATAAATATACACCACTCATGTTTATCTCAGTCTTTCCACATTCTGTGTTCTCAAGTCAGCCTGCTTTCCGGTTCTCATAACACCTTTTTGAACTGATTGTCCTCTTTCCTCTTTTTCTCTCACCTTTTGAATTTTCTGTTTATCTCCTTCCACACTGACTCTCCTGCTGACACCTCCTCCCCTCACTTTTTATTGCACTCTTGTTCAATTTTTAGACTCAGAGCTCAACTCACAGATCCCCCCCCCCCCCCCCCCCCCTTCCCCACCACATCCCTGTTCCAACTATTTTCGCTGGCACTTCTTGTTTTCTATTGGCTTATTTCCCTGCTATGTCCAATCTGTTTTACGGTTCCACTCCCCTCACACAGTCGGATGCACACAAACACATAACTCACCTCCACCTTCTTACCAACACCTCTTTCCTGTCCTCTGTAATTGTCTTTCCCTAGAAGGAATGCTGAGCCTGTTGCGGGGGAGCATGGCAGAGAGTGGGCTGATGGGTAAGGTTCTGTCTGGCATCCAAACTGAATTATTAACTACATTTAAAGGAGAGGAGGTTTGCACTTAGAAGGCCGGCCTGCAGGAATCGGGTGAGTCTACACACTACAGTTTTCCAGTGGATGGAAAAATGCCTTGCTTTGATTTTAGCAAAATGTCAGTGAACTTAGAAATGTACTGAGCTTCACTGTAACCGAATGTAGTTTTCTGTTAGATGGCATCATTCTCAATTCACTGTGTGAGATGTTTGGGCTGTTTGACTAAGTGAAGGAAGCTTTGGAGCAGAGGTGCGGTCAGAATGAAGGATGTGGGATGCAGGATGCGGGACTACTCTGTGTTCCCAGGGTGAAGAAGAAGTCAGCGGGTCAAAGAGCTTTTTCTTATCGCGTGCCCGCTCTGTGGAATGGTCTTCCTGCAACCGTGAGGCAGTCAGAGTCCGCAGACATTTTTAAGTCAAGATTTAAAACCTATTTGTATTCTCTTTCTTATGAAATAGCTTTTATTTTTGATCTGTTTTATTCTTTTACTTCTGTTTTTAATTATGTATTTGAATTTTTGAATTTTTATTTATTTATTTTAAATTTTATATTGAGTTGTTCTGTGTGAGGCGCCTTGATACGGCTTTTGTGTGTGATTGGGTACTTTATAAGCTGATTAAATTGAAATTGAAACTGAATTGAATGAAGACAACAGATTCCACTGCTCCCATCACAGTGAACGAAGGTGACGTACAGTACATGCAACACTATCTTACTTCATTAGTTTATGTGTAAATCTAAATTCAGGCATTATCCAGCTGCTTATATTTGTTGCGTGGGTTTGGAAAAGTCTAGTTATTTTCCCTGTGAAATGCAGCAAGTACACAGGTAGATGAGCCCATACCTGTCATCCATGCTGTCATCTTGAAACAACCTTAAGGAGATTATAATGCGGACATACCCATGAAAATCTGAGCTTTGATGAACCAGAACAATCAAAAAAGGAACTAAGATAGTTTTAGAATTAAAGATGACACTGATAACAAGACAGTGCACCCCGCAACCCCCCCCCCCCAAAAAAAACATATTTTTGGTATTTCCTGGAAACCAAATCTTTTATTTTCTAAATCAGTGCTTTTATTTGAAAATAATGTTAATAAAACTTTTTTATGGGCAGTGCCTTTCAGACTCTTAACATTTTTAAAATGGACTTTTTGGGCTTACCGTGTCACAAAGCATTGCTTGGCTGCTTGAGAGTTGTTTGATGTCTGCTACTTTTATCGCCATGATGTTAACTTATCTTTTCTTCAGTAGTTGGTTAGCTTACCTCACTTTTGAACCAGACTCTTCTTAGGATGATCACTGTGTCTTTCCATCAGCAGCAGCAGCAGCAGCAGCAGCAGCAGTGCTATAAGCTATTTAGAGGAGTGAGTCATTCGGTACTGGGTAGCACATTTACATTATGGGTATTTACACAGCGCTAGGCTTGCTGCCATGACATGAGAGCAGAAATGAAGTAGTGACTGCTGTCCCCTATTGTTAAATGTATTGTTTCAGGAAGATTTAATGTCTCACCTCAAACATGTATCTCATCAGACTGCTGTCTGCTTCACTGTAATAACTCACCAAACACACTGCCAACCTACTGCATATCTGAGTGCCCTTTTACACAGATAATGAGATTGTGTGTGATTCATTTCATAAATCCAAATCCAGGTGTCAGTTCTTTCAGTGCAGCAGAGCTGTACCACTCTGAGTATCATCTGCATATGACTGAAAATGTTTCCGCTGTAGATTATATGAGCATTGTCCAGAAAAAATGCAAATGGGTGGACTGTTATTTGTATTGTTTCTACTTAGATTTCAAAGAATTCTTGGAGGAACAGAAGAAGTTGGGTTGTCAAAAAAAGACTTCATGTAAAAGCAAGTCCTTGAGGAGAAAAAAGACATCTCTGAAAGTCACATGAAGCCTGAACTGAAGACTGTTGACTTTGCTGATTGCTTGCTTGACTTGTATGACTTTTACAAGGGATCAAGAGGAAGAAAGGCATCCATGAAACAGAAAACTAAATGAGACATGGTGACCCTGTATGTGCACACTATGCAAAAGAGGAAATACTCATCAAACTGTACTTATTTTCTGATATATATATATATATATATATATGTGTGTGTGTGTGTGTGTGTGTGTGTATTTTTGTTGTTCTGTGGTTATTAACTGTGTCGGCAAAGATTTGTTTTTGCATTTGGTTTTGAAAAGAACCATTTGGGAAAACCATGCATTTATTGCATTTTTACAACTTCTGTTCAGTAGGAAGAAATACATGGCTTGTATTTAGACCCTTGTTTTAGTGCCTGATGAACTGTGCTACCTATGCTCCACTCAAGTCAAGTCTGTGAGCATACACTAGTGCTGTGCTTTGCCACATCCACGACTCCACAGAAGCAGTTTTGGTGCTGGATGGGAACCACCCAGACAACCGGTCCATTCCCACATCTCTAAAATAAATATTTATCTGCAGCAGTGAAATGTGGGTTTCCCCTTGGTCTTCTCCAGCTACTAGGGTCTACTGAGCAGAGCCCAGCACCGAGGCACCTGTGGGCTGCACAGAGAAATGGACCACTCCCTCACAATCCAGATGATACTTATCATCTTATTCTCTTAGTAACTTCTTGTTTGAAACAAGATCATTCCAGCCATACCCAAGGATCCTACAAAGACACCTAGTACCAAAGACATCCAGTCATCACCTTAGGTCACTGGTTAGCATCCAAGTCTCACAACCACACAGAAAGACAGGCAGCACCAGGACCTGAAAGACTTGGATCTTCGTTCATCTGCAAAGAAAATGGCATCATCAAACACCTATCCAGCAATCTCATGACTCCATAAGCGCTTCCGAGGCGCCTCTCAATCTCAAAGGCCAATGACCAAAGACGTGAATGTCTCACCCACGGCTGGTTGATAATATATTAATCTTATAACTGTTAAAATGTACTTTTTTGTATTTTTGCATCTTGTCCTGTCCTTTACAATGGGCACACTGCTATTTAAAAAATTGAAATTGTACTTTTAAAAATTAGGACATCAAGAAGACAATGAACAAAATTTCTTCAAGTTTGTCGTCTTAATCAGTGCACATTGTTTGAAATGGTTGATGGACAGTAATACTTTGATAGTTTCATTTAAGTGTGGATGACTAGACATGCTGGTGATCTACAGTATGAACATGGTGACATTACTCACTGCAGTCCATTAAAACATTAACAAATATAGCTTCTTCTGTTGACACTTGGGGTTATTTTTTGAATTTTGAGGCAATGGACTCATGTTTCTTAGGAATCAGTTTCATAGTGGGATTCTGATTGTACTTCACCTACAGTGGTGCAATCATTTCAATATTTGTTGCACCCAAAGGTTTGGAGGAGTACCGTATTTTCCGGACTATAACTCTCACTTCAATATTGGTCGCATCTGTCCATATCGTTTCCTCATGAAAAGGACAAAACATGCATAAGTCACATTTATTGTTGAAATGTGGTGGTACTGCATCATGTAACAAGAAACAAAATTATTTTAATTGGGGAATTAATTTGATATAATGCAAATACTGTTAGCCAGCAGAACCTAACGAGCTAATTAATGTTACTGTATGTGGTACAAAATGTGAGCAAACTGCTTCTTGTGGCTGCTGAACAGATGATCGTAGCTGAGGTATGTTACTTGCAATATAATTAAATGTTTGAAAACTTGGTGTTTGATTTATTTGTAATGGGAAAAAAATGTAAAAGACAATAGCTGAGCTGACTTGCTGTTGCTGTTCTTGTTGTTTCACACTGTCCAAACAAGTGCTGTTCTGAATAGTATACAAGTTATATTCCCTCTTTTTTATTTCACAGGTGCTTTCTCTGTTTGAGATGTTTTTCTCCCATTCAGAGCTTCTCCAGAGTGTGGACTGCAGCACCTCATTTAGTATAAAGGAGCAGGTTGGCATTTATGAGAAACTGCCACCTTGTGGCCACATTTGATAATACAGTATTTTTCATAGATTACGTTGCTTTGAGATAAGTCGCAGCACCTGCCAAAATAGTTAAAAAAAGTTACTTATAGGCCAGAAAATATGGCATATAGGAATCATGCTGTCAGTCTATCATTATCAGTCCATTCTGTCAATCATGAGTTTTGTAAGTGCGCCTCTTCCTAAACTTGTTGGTGTAACTCAGTTGAACTTCACATTTAGGTGACACACCATATAAAGATGTAAACAAAGGAAAAATAATTCTGGATCAATATCTTGAACTGGTCAAAACAATTGTTCTTGTATGGAGTTTTTCAATGGATTTTGGGTAACTTGGGGGCACTGAATCTGAATTTAGTCTCAGTTTTTGCCAATCACGTTTTTGAGATATGAAAACATATATCTCGTATCCAGCATTGAAGCAAAATCTGCAGTCTCGCACACCTCTTCAGCGCCATAAACGATATTATGACTGTTCACATTTCATGACCCTGCTGTAAAACTATGCTTTCGAAGCTGCTTTTGTGCAGGATTAGTGGCATCAAACTCATGAGTGAATGAGCAACTTTTGTGCAATCCACCAATAAAGAACATACAGACTGCAAAAAAAAAGTGATGTGATAGGAAATCTGAGCTCAGATTCGGATTCAGCACCCCAAAGTGACCCTAAATCAGTTCTAAAAGCCCATGCAAGAATTTTTTTTTCTTTTTGTTGACCAGTGAATTAGACTTTTGCTGTTTTTTTTTTAATTAATCATATTTCTCAATTATATGGATGAATGGTTGCCACAGTGGCTTAGTGGTTAGCACTGTTGCCTCACAGCAGTAAGGTCGTGGATCGCTTCCCACATGGTCCTTTCTGTGTGGAGTTTGCATCTGGAAGATCTCCCTAGGGAGACAACTAGGGGGCATAAGTTTGCAGCTTATCTGAGATTTTTCTTGGCCTGCCACTTCAGGCCTTAACTAGTACTGTGCCTGTGGTCTTCCATTTCCTCACTATGTTCCTCACAGTGGAAACTGACAGCTGAAATCTCTGAGAGCAATTTGTATCCTTCCCCTAAACCATGATCTTGAACAATCTTTGTTTTCAGGTCATTTGAGAGTTGTTTAGAGGCTCCCATGTTGCCACTCATTAGAAGAGAGCCAAAGAGCCAAACCAATTTTGTGTTCCAATAATTAGTGCTACATGTATTCAAATCAATAAAATGATTTGAAATTTATGCACCTGCCCAATTTTTTAAAATAATTATTGCACACTTTCTGTCATTACTAGAAACTTCATTTCACCTCTCAAATATCAGTATTTCAAATATCAAATTTCTGATCCAGACAACAAATGATTTATAAAGGAAAATCATGAAAATTGTCAGGGGTGCCCAAACATTTGCATCTATCTATCTATCTATCTATCTATCTATCTATCTATCTATCTATCTATCTATCTATCTATCTATCTATCTATCTATCTATCTATCTATCTATCTATCTATCTATCTATCTATCTATCTATCTCTATATATATATATATATATATATATATATATATATATATATATATATATATATACTTCTTAAATGGCCTGGTCATATAATTAACCACAGTATGTAATGCAATGGCCAGAAAGGACAAACACAGTCAAACCGAAAGCAGCTAGCAGCCACTGCTCGCGACTAGGGAAGTGTGACAGAGGCCAGCAGGAGTCGCTGTGCATATCGTAGTCAGTAGGCTTTACTCCCAAAGCCAAAGTATACTCTGACCACTCAGGCCATAGGTTTTTGGCCGACTGGTCGGAGTGTCCACCTCCCATGCTGGAGATCATGAGTTTGCGCCCTGTGTGGAGCGAGTGGGAGGAGTCACAAGGCAGAACAATCCGCTACAGAGGCACACACTCAAAGTGACCATGCCTCTAATTATTCATAATTTTAAAGCTTAAAATATGTTCAACTGACTTGGGAAACCATCTGGAGAAACCAGAACCTTTTTTGTTCTTGTACCAGCATGCTAATGTTTGTTTCTTCTGTAATGTTGGTGATTTTAGCGTGGGTGTTTAACTTGCTTTTGGAGCCAGTTTTATGCAGCCATTGATGCAAGTGCAAGATTTGGCACTTCTGTGTTGGCTTAACTTTTCGGCACACAATGTCAGTACTGGGCTGGGCTCACTCACTCACCCACTCATCTACATTTTTGCCATCCAAACCCTACACGGTCCCCAGCAGGGAATATGCAAGCAATTAGTATGACAGTGTAGAGAATATCATTTTGCCAGATTGTGCACAGATCATTTGTTGTCCTCTTTTTGACCCGCAAATTCATGCCACTACATGTCAGAACACATTTTATATTTGACAGTTGATGGGAAAAGTTCACTGTGATGTCGCTGCTGGGCGTGTGCCATAAATGAGCCGTGCTTCAAAGTTTCAATCCACAGGGAAACGTGCAGGAGAGAGTTCATATATTTTTTAGCTGCCATTAGTCTTGGTGACAGAGATGTTTTGATCCCCAGTGTCCCTTAAAATTCCAGTGATAAGCTATTATAAATTAATACCAGATAGCACAGTTGCTTTAAGGGGTTACGGGTGGCAGCTGTCATTAATTCTTGACAGGAATGACTTATCAGACATGCAGCTGCTGTCATTGTCCCTGCTGATGGGCTTTGCATGATTCTTTTAAATTTATTGCAGTTTAAAAAATGTAATTCTTTCAAGCTAACCTGTTTAAATAAATCACTGCTCTCTCAGCCTTGAACACCAGAGCACAAAAAGGCTGTCATGCATCAAACAAGTGTAATTGCAGGTGTTAGTCTGACATACACCATGCTCCTTTGGTTAAATTAAATCATTTGCATTGCAATCCACCGTTCATCTGTCATTCAGAGGCTAACAACATTAGAGCCCGAGATGTGCACTCGTATTGGAAGCCTTAGATGCGTCTGTTGGAACCTTTTTAATTTAATCCACACTCTCTCAAATGACAACAAAATGAATGATGAATAGCCTGAATTATGGCTCACTGATCCAATCGAGCTTCCTGATGTTGCAGCTGAGTGTGGCAACACACACTACCTTATGGCTACAAGGTCAGCCATGAATGAAAACGCTTAATCTGAAGGGTGAAGCTCAACACCCATAATTAAATGGAAGAGGACACCTTGTAGTATATGATACATGTATGTCTTCAATTACATGGGGTCCTGGGGGGAGTCTGACCTCCATTTAAAACTTGGACCTCCCCAAAAGAAGTAAAAACAACATGTCAACACATCCTTCTTCCCTGTAATTATAAATATTACACTATATTTCCCATGTTCCTGGCTGGAAGGAAATTGTAAAACAATCTGAGACACCCCTGAAGTGGACCATACCATTTCTTAACTTTAGTTGAACCTCTTGTCTGCTTGTCTCACTCCCATCACTGTAATGACTCATTTAAGTCTATGGCCCAGTATAGATGATAGAAGCTGTAGTAGGTTAATTTAAGTAGTAGAGGTGTGGCAATTTACCAATTGTAATCAGAAATCAGAAGTGTCAGAAATGAGATTCTTCCGTTGGGTATCTGGGCTGACGTTCCTGGACAGGATGAGAAGCTCAACTTGAGTGGAGTCGCTGTTTCTTTGCATTGAAAGGTGCCAGTTGAGGTGTTTCGGGCATCTGGTGAGAATGCCCCCTAGTTGTCTCCCTAGGGAGATCTTCCAGATACATTCAACTGGGAGGAGGCCCCAGGGAAGACCCAGGACATGCTGGAGGGACCATATTTCCCAGCTGGATTGGGGATGCCTCAGGATCCCCCGGGAAGAGTTACATTACTTGGCTGAGGACAGGGAAATGCAGATGAGCTGCTTGTCCTGGTGCCACCCCAACCCAGACCTGGATAAGTGGCAGAAAATGAGTGAATTAATGAGTGAATCATAAATCTGTTAAAAGTAGAGAATATGATTGCATCAATACACGGACCCCTGAATTAATCTAAATGTACTATGAACCAGTTGATGGCTCCATTTAAACATTATGATCGGTTTCTTAATGAAGACATTTGTCACAATATATGCAGGCATTTATGGCACAGAGACGGACACTGAATATTTGTAGGTATTTCAACAAAAGAATTATCACAACAAATAACTACAAAAAGGCAGAATTTGTTGAGTTTGCTAATAAGGTGGGCAAGCTTGGTGTTCCACCACGGGAAGCCGACAACAAGCAACGAGGAGGACAAATCCAAAAAATGGTAAGTTACATGTGAGGGGAAGATGATTTTGTTACAGCAGATTTCTCCATTAAAAGCTCCCTGACAGATTGTTCAGCTGTGACCAATGTTAAAGTGTAGCCAACGGCCACCATGTGAAGACTGGATTTTCCAGTGTCGTACTGTTGCAGTGACCCGATGAGCTGTTATCATTTCTGAAGATGGCAACGTGCCTTTGGCAGGCCGTCAACGCACAGGGTAAGTGGTGTCATATATACACACCCACACACATATACATAGACAGCATTGTATTCTTGACTTCTGCCTTTCAAAATGGCTGATGAACAAATGTCCTTGTATTTGGTAAAACTATCAGATCCTTTTACAGTTGTCTAATTGATGAAGCCATTTGATCTTTTTATATATGTTTAATTGATAAAACCAAAGTATACATGTCTATTTGGAAAAAGAATCAGCATGATGGAACACTGTTTTTATTGCATGAAACTACACTACATACAAACACACACTATAACATTTTTACATAACAACCATGAACACACCATGAACAGAAGCCCGCCTACTTCACTTTTGCAGCCAATCACATAGCCACTGATTCACGACAGGTGAAGGACCGCCCACCCACATGGGGCCAGCCTAGGTTGAAGTTACAAAAGTTAGAGAACAAATGAAGTTGGGGTTCTTTGTTCCTGTTGTTTCCATGTGGCTGGTTCAAGATCCCAGCGCTGAGATAACTCTGTACCGGTGCAACAACTCTTTTCAGTAAATCTAAACTTTGAAGTCTGTTTCCTGTCCAGTTCTTTTTGGAGATCTCACTGTGATAAAAGAACCTAACAGTTGCATAGATAAAGTTAATGTGGCCTTATTAGGACAGGGTCCACTGATTATCACTGTATAATTCGCACTACATCTGGGTACCTCCACATTGATGCATACACGTAACACAACATGCTACAACTCTAACTGTGAAAAAGTGCTCTTAAATTGTCCCAAGTGTCTATCTATGGATGAATGCTAATGTTAGCTAGTTTCTGTCTTTTGCCTTAAGTTACAGTTTACTTAATGTTACATAGCTAAAGTTAATGTGGCGTTATTAGGACAGGGTCCACCAATTCGCACTACATCTGGGTACCTCCACATTGATGCGTACACACAATATGCTACAACTCTGTGAAAAGTGCTGTTAAATTGTCCTGTCTATGGCTCAGTACTAATGTTAGCTAGTTTCGGTCTTTTGCCTAGCTAAAGTTAATGTTGGCCTTTCATATGGAAAGGTTCACCAATTATCACTATATAATTTGCACTCTACGTCATCATTATGCAAACAGATTCTTACGAATATTTGTATACACCAAAATCACAGTTGTTTATTAGGTAGTTATTGCTTCTGCTAGTTGTTGATTACAAAAAAATGCAAATACGTATCCTGTCAGGTATGATCAAACGCACATTCGGGCAGAGAAAATGTAACCACATCAACTGCAGATTTATTTCACCCAATCTGACGTGCTAATTTATGGAGGAAAAATGTGTTTTGCAGCTGTCATGAGCAAGTGTGAGGACATGTTCACCTTTAAATCACATTTAAATGCCTCACCAATAAAACTACAATAACATTTAAAAAAAAGCGTTGCTTTCCACAATATTTGACTGAATTAATTACACTTCATAGTGTCACATTGTGAAAATGAGAGCAGGATATGTGAATGTTCACCCACTGAGGTGAGAAATTACTGTTACATTGGTCTTTATTTTAAAATAACCATACGTTTACATGCAGTGAACGTACATATCGAGTGCTTGCATAATGAGTTTTTTATTCCGAATTTCCAGATGCTGTTACCAGATTGATAATCCTGTACCTGTGCTGTGCTGTGCCAGCTGTCAGGAGCTGCAGCAGTGCAGATTAAGAAACTTCTCATTAAAATTAAGGTAAACAGATGAAAAAGCAGAGAAAAAGATGAGCACTTTGCACACAAATGCACACACAGACAGGTGTGACTGTTTTTGAGTTCTCTCAACTCAACTCAACATTTTTTTTTTATATAGCGCCAAATCACAACAAACAGTTGCCCCAAGGCGCTCTATATTGTAAGGCAAGGCCATACAATAATTATGAAAAACCCCAACGGTCAAAACGACCCCCTATGAGCAAGCACTTGGCTACAGTGGGAAGGAAAAACTCCCTTTTATCAGGAAGAAACCTCCAGCAGAACCAGGCTCAGGGAGGGGCAGTCTTCTGCTGAGACTGGTTGGGGCTGAGGGAAAGAACCAGGAAAAAGACATGCTGTGGAGGGGGGCAGAGATCGATCACTAATGATTAAATGCAGAGTGATGCATACGGAGCAAAAAGAGAAAGAAACAGTGCATCATGGGAACCCCCCCACAGTCTACGTCTAAAGCAGCATAACCAAGGGATGGTCCAGGGTCACCTGATCCAGCCCTAACTATAAGCCTTAGCGAAAAGGAAAGTTTTAAGCCTAATCTTAAAAGTAGAGAGGGTATCTGTCTCCCTGATCTGAATTGGGACCTGGTTCCACAGGAGAGGAGCCTGAAAGCTGAAGGCTCTGCCTCCCATTCTACTCTTACAAACCCTAGGAACTACAAGTAAGCCTGCAGTCTGAGAGCGAAGCGCTCTAATGGGGTAATATGGTACTACGAGGTCCCTAAGATAAGATGGGACCTGATTATTCAAAACCTTATAAGTAAGAAGAAGAATTTTAAATTCTATTCTAGAATTAACAGGAAGCCAATGAAGAGAGGCCAACACGGGTGAGATATGCTCTCTCCTGCTAGTCCCCGTCAGTACTCTAGCTGCAGCATTCTGAACCAGCTGAAGGCTTTTTAGGGAACTTTTAGGACAACCTGATAATAATGAATAACAATAGTCCAGCCTAGAGGAAATAAATGCATGAATTAGTTTTTCAGCATCACTCTGAGACAAGACCTTTCTGATTTTAGAGATATTGCGTAAATGCAAAAAGGCAGTCCTACATATTTGTTTAATATGCGCTTTGAATGACATATCCTGATCAAAAATGACTCCAAGATTTCTCACAGTATTACTAGAGGTCAGGGAAATGCCATCCAGAGTAAAGATCTGGTTAGACACCATGCTTCTAAGATTTGTGGGGCCAAGTACAATAACTTCAGTTTTATCTGAGTTTAAAAGCAGGAAATTAGAGGTCATCCATGTCTTTATGTCTGTAAGACAATCCTGCAGTTTAGCTAATTGGTGCGTATCCTCTGGCTTCATGGATAGATAAAGCTGGGTATCATCTGCGTAACAATGAAAATTTAAGCAATACCGTCTAATAATACTGCCTAAGGGAAGCATGTATAAAGTGAATAAAATTGGTCCTAGCACAGAACCTTGTGGAACTCCATAATTAACTTTAGTCTGTGAAGAAGATTCCCCATTTACATGAACAAACTGTAATCTATTAGACAAATATGATTCAAACCACCGCAGCGCAGTGCCTTTAATACCTATGACATGCTCTAATCTCTGTAATAAAATTTTATGGTCAACAGTATCAAAAGCAGCACTGAGGTCCAACAGAACAAGCACAGAGATAAGTCCACTGTCCGAAGCCATAAGAAGATCATTTGTAACCTTCACTAATGCTGTTTCTGTACTATGATGAATTCTAAAACCTGACTGAAACTCTTCAAATAGACCATTCCTCTGCAGGTGATCAGTTAGCTGTTTTACAACTACCCTCTCAAGAATCTTTGAGAGAAAAGGAAGGTTGGAGATTGGCCTATAATTAGCTAAGATAGCTGGGTCAAGTGATGGCTTTTTAAGTAATGGTTTAATTACTGCCACCTTAAAAGCCTGTGGTACATAACCAACTAACAAAGATAGATTGATCATATTTAAGATTGAAGCATTAAATAATGGTAGGCCTTCCTTGAGCAGCCTGGTAGGAATGGGGTCTAATAAACATGTTGATGGTTTGGATGAAGTAACTAATGAAAATAACTCAGACAGAACAATCGGAGAGAAAGAGTCTAACCAAATACCGGCATCACTGAAAGCAGCCAAAGATAACGATACATCTTTGGGATGGTTATGAGTAATTTTTTCTCTAATAGTCAAAATTTTGTTAGCAAAGAAAGTCATGAAGTCATTACTAGTTAAAGTTAATGGAATACTCAGCTCAATAGAGCTCTGACTCTTTGTCAGCCTGGCTACAGTGCTGAAAAGAAACCTGGGGTTGTTCTTATTTTCTTCAATTAGTGATGAGTAGAAAGATGTCCTAGCTTTACGGAGGGCTTTTTTATAGAGCAACAAACTCTTTTTCCAGGCTAAGTGAAGATCTTCTAAATTAGTGAGACGCCATTTCCTCTCCAACTTATGGGTTATCTGCTTTAAGCTACGAGTTTGTGAGTTATACCACGGAGTCAGACACTTCTGATTTAAAGCTCTCTTTTTCAGAGGAGCTACAGCATCCAAAGTTGTCTTCAATGAGGATGTAAAACTATTGACGAGATACTCTAACTCCCTTACAGAGTTTAGGTAGCTACTCTGCTCTGTGTTGGTATATGACATTAGAGAACATAAAGAAGGAATCATATCCTTAAACCTAGTTACAGCGCTTTCTGAAAGACTTCTAGTGTAATGAAACTTATTCCCCACTGCAGGGTAGTCCATCAGGGTAAATGTAAATGTTATTAAAAAATGATCAGACAGAAGGGAGTTTTCAGGGAATACTGTTAAGTCTCTCATTAGAGAGTTTGAATGTGTGACATTGTACAAAAAAAAAAAAAAAACCCTTACAAAGCTATGAAAAATTTATTCAAATATGTTGTGTTAGCTTTCATTTATTTTTAAGTATAGGTAGTTTTCAGGAACTGAAAAAAATACTTTATTGATGGTCTATATCTTCAGTCTGAGTTAAAAACAACCAAGTTTCATTTTTATTTTATTTTTTAGCACTGTTGTCGTGCGTTACCTGTGCTGCTCCACAGCCTGTTCAGTGGATTTTTATTTTATTTTTTAGCACTGTTGTCATGTGTTACCTGTGCTGCTCCACAGCCTGTTCAGTGGATTTTTATTTTATTTTTTAGCACTGTTGTCGTGTGTTACCTGTGCTGCTCCACAGCCTGTTCAGTGGATTTTTATTTTATTTTTAGCACTGTTGTCGTGCGTTACCTGTGCTGCTCCACAGCCTGTTCAGTGGATTTTTATTTTATTTTTAGCACTGTTGTCATGCGTTACCTGTGCTGCTCCACAGCCTGTTCAGTGGATTTTTATTTTATTTTTTAGCACTGTTGTCGTGTGTTACCTGTGCTGCTCCACAGCCTGTTCAGTGGATTTTTATTTTATTTTTAGCACTGTTGTCGTGTGTTACCTGTGCTGCTCCACAGCCTGTTCAGTGGATTTTTATTTTATTTTTTAGCACTGTTGTCGTGCGTTACCTGTGCTGCTCCACAGCCTGTTCAGTGGATTTTTATTTTATTTTTAGCACTGTTGTCGTGTGTTACCTGTGCTGCTCCACAGCCTGTTCAGTGGATTTTTATTTTATTTTTAGCACTGTTGTCGTGCGTTACCTGTGCTGCTCCACAGCCTGTTCAGTGGATTTTTATTTTATTTTTTAGCACTGTTGTCGTGCGTTACCTGTGCTGCTCCACAGCCTGTTCAGTGGATTTTTATTTTATTTTTTAGCACTGTTGTCGTGCGTTACCTGTGCTGTTCCACAGCCTGTCCAGTGGATTTTTATTTTATTTTTTACCACTGTTGTCGTGCGTTACCTGTGCTGCTCCACAGCCTGTCCAGTGGATTTTTATTTTATTTTTTGGCACTGTTGTCGTGCGTTACCTGTGCTGCTCCACAGCCTGTCCAGTGGATTTTTATTTTATTTTTTGGCACTGTTGTCGTGTGTTACCTGCGCTGCTCCACAGCCTGTCCAGTGGATTTTTGTTTTGTTTTTTTAGCACTGTTGTCGTGCGTTACCTGTGCTGCTCCACAGCCTGTCCAGTGGATTTTTATTTTATTTTTTGGCACTGTTGTCGTGTGTTACCTGCGCTGCTCCACAGCCTGTCCAGTGGATTTTTATTTTATTTTTTGGCACTGTTGTCGTGCGTTACCTGTGCTGCTCCACAGCCTGTCTAGTGGATTTTTATTTTATTTTTTACCACTGTTGTCGTGTGTTACCTGTGCTGCTCCGCAGCCTGTCTAGTGGATTTTTATTTTATTTTTTACCACTGTTGTCGTGTGTTACCTGTGCTGCTCCGCAGCCTGTCCAGTGGAATTTTATTTTATTATTATTTATTTTTTTTTTTTAGCACTGTTGTCGTGCGT
The DNA here is from genome assembly GCF_902500255.1 of Thalassophryne amazonica. Taxonomy (NCBI): domain Eukaryota; kingdom Metazoa; phylum Chordata; class Actinopteri; order Batrachoidiformes; family Batrachoididae; genus Thalassophryne; species Thalassophryne amazonica. Next base: position 94,536,992 of record NC_047109.1, read on the forward strand.
TACCTGTGCTGCTCCACAGCCTGTCCAGTGGATTTTTATTTTATTTTTTAGCACTGTTGTCGTGCGTTACCTGTGCTGCTCCACAGCCTGTCCAGTGGATTTTGATTTTGATTTTTATTTTATTTTTATTTTTTTTGGCGCTGTTGTCGTGCGTTACCTGTGCTGCTCCACAGCCTGTCCAGTGGATTTTTATTTAGCGCTGTTGTCGTGCGTTACCTGTGCTGCTCCACAGCCTGTCTAGTGGATTTTTATTTTGTTTTAGCACTGTTGTCGTGCGTTGCCTGTGCTGCTCCACAGCCTGTCCAGTGGATTTTTATTTTTATTTTATTTTATTTTTTAGCACTGTTGTGCATTACCTGTGCTGCTCCACAGCCTGTCTAGTGGATTTTTATTTTGTTTTAGCACTGTTGTCGTGCGTTACCTGTGCTGCTCCACAGCCTGTCTAGTGGATTTTTATTTTGTTTTAGCACTGTTGTCGTGTGTTACCTGCGCTGCTCCACAGCCTGTCCAGTGGATTTTTATTTTATTTTTTGGCACTGTTGTCGTGCGTTACCTGTGCTGCTCCACAGCCTGTCTAGTGGATTTTTATTTTATTTTTTACCACTGTTGTCGTGTGTTACCTGTGCTGCTCCGCAGCCTGTCTAGTGGATTTTTATTTTATTTTTTACCACTGTTGTCGTGTGTTACCTGTGCTGCTCCGCAGCCTGTCCAGTGGAATTTTATTTTATTATTATTTATTTTTTTTTTTTAGCACTGTTGTCGTGCGTTACCTGTGCTGCTCCACAGCCTGTCCAGTGGATTTTTATTTTATTTTTAGCACTGTTGTCGTGCGTTACCTGTGCTGCTCCACAGCCTGTCCAGTGGATTTTGATTTTGATTTTATTTTTATTTTTTTTGGCGCTGTTGTCGTGCGTTACCTGTGCTGCTCCACAGCCTGTCTAGTGGATTTTTATTTTGTTTTAGCACTGTTGTCGTGCGTTGCCTGTGCTGCTCCACAGCCTGTCCAGTGGATTTTTATTTTTATTTTATTTTATTTTTTAGCACTGTTGTGCATTACCTGTGCTGCTCCACAGCCTGTCTAGTGGATTTTTATTTTGTTTTAGCACTGTTGTCGTGCGTTACCTGTGCTGCTCCACAGCCTGTCCAGTGGATTTTTATTTAGCGCTGTTGTCGTGCGTTACCTGTGCTGCTCCACAGCCTGTCTAGTGGATTTTTATTTTGTTTTAGCACTGTTGTCGTGCGTTGCCTGTGCTGCTCCACAGCCTGTCCAGTGGATTTTTATTTTTATTTTATTTTATTTTTTAGCACTGTTGTGCATTACCTGTGCTGCTCCACAGCCTGTCTAGTGGATTTTTATTTTGTTTTAGCACTGTTGTCGTGCGTTACCTGTGCTGCTCCACAGCCTGTCTAGTGGATTTTTATTTTGTTTTAGCACTGTTGTCGTGCGTTGCCTGTGCTGCTCCACAGCCTGTCCTGTGGATTTTTATTTTTATTTTATTTTATTTTTTAGCACTGTTGTTGTGCGTTACCTGTGCTGCTCCACAGCCTGTCTAGTGGATTTTTATTTTATTTTAGCACTGTTGTCGTGCGTTACCTGTGCTGCTCCACAGCCTGTCTAGTGTCGGATTCCCTGTTGGGAATCCGCTAGCTTAGCGTAGCTACTAGCTCTTAGCCGTTTTAGCATGGCGGCTTCTCCTGTCTCTCCCGTACTTTTCTGCTCTGGGTGTGAAATGTTTAGTTATTCCTTGGCCTCTTTTAGCAGTAACGGTACTTGTAATAAGTGCAGCTTATTCGTAGCTTTGGAGGCCAGGCTGGGCGAATTGGAGGCTCGGCTCCGCACCGTGGAAAATTCTACAGCTAGCCAGGCCCCTGTAGTCGGTGCGGACCAAGGTAGCTTAGCCGCCGTTAGTTCCCCCCTGGCAGACCCCGTGCAGTCGGGAAGGCAGGCTGACTGGGTGACTGTGAGGAGGAAGCGTAGCCCTAAACAGAAGCCCCGTGTACACCGTCAACCCGTTCACATCTCTAACCGTTTTTCCCCACTCGACGATACACTCGCCGAGGATCAAACTCTGGTTATTGGCGACTCTGTTTTGAGAAATGTGAAGTTAGCGACACCAGCAACCATTGTCAATTGTCTTCCGGGGGCCAGAGCAGGCGACATCGAAGGACATTTGAAATTGCTGGCTAAGGCTAAGCGTAAATTTGGTAAGATTGTAATTCACGTCGGCAGTAATGACACTCGGTTACGCCAATCGGAGGTCACTAAAATTAACATTGAATCGGTGTGTAACTTTGCAAAAACAATGTCGGACTCTGTTGTTTTCTCTGGGCCCCTCCCCAATCAGACCGGGAGTGACATGTTTAGCCGCATGTTCTCCTTGAATTGCTGGCTGTCTGAGTGGTGTCCAAAAAATGAGGTGGGCTTCATTGATAATTGGCAAAGCTTCTGGGGAAAACCTGGTCTTGTTAGGAGAGACGGCATCCATCCCACTTTAGAGGGAGCAGCTCTCATTTCTAGAAATCTGGCCAATTTTTTGGGATCCTCCAAACTGTGACTGTCTAGCGTTGGGACCAGGAGGCAGAGCTGTGGTCTTATACACCTCTCTGCAGCTTCTCTCCCCCTGCCATCCCCCTATTACCCCATCCCCGTAGAGACGGTGCCTGCTCCCAGACCACCAATAACTAGCAAAAATCTATTTAAGCATAAAAATTCAAAAAGAAAAAATAATATAGCACCTTCAATTGCACCACAGACTAAAACAGTTAAATGTGGTCTATTAAACATTAGGTCTCTTTCTTCTAAGTCCCTGTTGGTAAATGATATAATAATTGATCAACGTATTGATTTATTCTGCCTAACAGAAACTTGGTTACAGCAGGATGAATATGTTAGTTTAAATGAGTCAACACCCCCGAGTCACACTAACTGTCAGAATGCTCGTAGCACGGGCCGGGGCGGAGGATTAGCAGCAATCTTCCATTCCAGCTTATTAATTAATCAAAAACCTAGACAGAGCTTTAATTCATTTGAAAGCTTGTCTCTTAGTCTTGTCCATCCAAATTGGAAGTCCCAAAAAACCAGTTTTATTTGTTATTATCTATCGTCCACCTGGTCGTTACTGTGAGTTTCTCTGTGAATTTTCAGACCTTTTGTCTGACTTAGTGCTTAGCTCAGATAAGATAATTATAGTGGGCGATTTTAACATCCACACAGATGCTGAGAATGACAGCCTCAACACTGCATTTAATCTATTATTAGACTCTATCGGCTTTGCTCAAAAAGTAAATGAGTCCACCCACCACTTTAATCATATTTTAGATCTTGTTCTGACTTATGGTATGGAAATAGAAGACTTAACAGTATTCCCTGAAAACTCCCTTTTGTCTGATCATTTTTTAATAACATTTACATTTACCCTGATGGACTACCCTGCAGTGGGGAATAAGTTTCATTACACTAGAAGTCTTTCAGAAAGCGCTGTAACTAGGTTTAAGGATATGATTCCTTCTTTATGTTCTCTAATGTCATATACCAACACAGAGCAGAGTAGCTACCTAAACTCTGTAAGGGAGTTAGAGTATCTTGTCAATAGTTTTACATCCTCATTGAAGACAACTTTGGATGCTGTAGCTCCTCTGAAAAAGAGAGCTTTAAATCAGAAGTGTCTGACTCCGTGGTATAACTCACAAACTCGTAGCTTAAAGCTGATAACCCGTAAGTTGGAGAGGAAATGGCGTCTCACTAATTTAGAAGATCTTCACTTAGCCTGGAAAAAGAGTTTGTTGCTCTATAAGGAAGCCCTTCGTGAAGCTAGGACATCTTTCTACTCATCACTAATTGAAGAAAATAAGAACAACCCCAGGTTTCTTTTCAGCACTGTAGCCAGGCTGACAAAGAGTCAGAGCTCTATTGAGCTGAGTATTCCATTAACTTTAACTAGTAATGACTTCATGACTTTCTTTGCTAACAAAATTTTGACTATTAGAGAAAAAATTACTCATAACCATCCCAAAGATGTATCGTTATCTTTGGCTGCTTTCAGTGATGCCGGTATTTGGTTAGACTCTTTCTCTCCGATTGTTCTGTCTGAGTTATTTTCATTAGTTACTTCATCCAAACCATCAACATGCTTATTAGACCCCATTCCTGCCAGGCTGCTCAAGGAAGTCCTACCATTATTTAATGCTTCAATCTTAAATATGATCAATCTATCTTTGTTAGTTGGTTATGTACCACAGGCCTTTAAGGTGGCAGTAATTAAACCATTACTTAAAAAGCCATCACTTGACCCAGCTATCTTAGCTAATTATAGGCCAATCTCCAACCTTCCTTTTCTCTCAAAGATTCTTGAGAGGGTAGTTGTAAAACAGCTAACTGATCACCTGCAGAGGAATGGTCTATTTGAAGAGTTTCAGTCAGGTTTTAGAATTCATCATAGTACAGAAACAGCATTAGTGAAGGTTACAAATGATCTTCTTATGGCTTCGGACAGTGGACTTATCTCTGTGCTTGTTCTGTTGGACCTCAGTGCTGCTTTTGATACTGTTGACCATAAAATTTTATTACAGAGATTAGAGCATGTCATAGGTATTAAAGGCATTGCGCTGCGGTGGTTTGAATCATATTTGTCTAATAGATTACAGTTTGTTCATGTAAATGGGGAATCTTCTTCACAGACTAAAGTTAATTATGGAGTTCCACAAGGTTCTGTGCTAGGACCAATTTTATTCACTTTATACATGCTTCCCTTAGGCAGTATTATTAGACGGTATTGCTTAAATTTTCATTGTTACGCAGATGATACCCAGCTTTATCTATCCATGAAGCCAGAGGACACACACCAATTAGCTAAACTGCAGGATTGTCTTACAGACATAAAGACATGGATGACCTCTAATTTCCTGCTTTTAAACTCAGATAAAACTGAAGTTATTGTACTTGGCCCCACAAATCTTAGAAGCATGGTGTCTAACCAGATCGTTACTCTGGATGGCATTTCCCTGATCTCTAGTAATACTGTGAGAAATCTTGGAGTTATTTTTGATCAGGATATGTCATTCAAAGCGCATATTAAACAAATATGTAGGACTGCCTTTTTGCATTTACGCAATATCTCTAAAATCAGAAAGGTCTTGTCTCAGAGTGATGCTGAAAAACTAATTCATGCATTTATTTCCTCTAGGCTGGACTATTGTAATTCATTATTATCAGGTTGTCCTAAAAGTTCCCTAAAAAGCCTTCAGTTGGTTCAGAATGCTGCAGCTAGAGTACTGACGGGGACTAGCAGGAGAGAGCATATCTCACCCGTGTTGGCCTCCCTTCATTGGCTTCCTGTTAATGCTAGAATAGAATTTAAAATTCTTCTTCTTACTTATAAGGTTTTGAATAATCAGGTCCCATCTTATCTTAGGGACCTCGTAGTACCATATTACCCCATTAGAGCGCTTCGCTCTCAGACTGCGGGCTTACTTACTAAGATTAGGCTTAAAACTTTCCTTTTCGCTAAGGCTTATAGTTAGGGCTGGATCGGGTGACCCTGGACCATCCCTTGGTTATGTTGCTTTAGACGTAGACTGTGTTTCATAATTATTGTATGGCCTTGCCTTGCAATGTGGAGCGCCTTGGGGCAACTGTTTGTTGTGATTTGGCGCTATACAAGAAAAAAGTTGATTGATTGATTGATTGAAGGTGCTATGAATGATTTTTGCGGGAGTACCAAACTGAGCTGATCTATTCTGAATAGTTCAGGGACAGTTGCAGAATCTGCAATACTTTGGATCCCGAGGACCAGAATTGGAAAGACTGCCCAATGCAATATACATACACTGAACAAAGATATAAACCCAACACTTTTGTTTTTGCACCCAAGAGCCCATGTTACAACCCCAATTCCAATGAAGTTGGAACGTTGTGTGAAATGTAAATAAAAACAGAATACAATGATTTGCAAATCCTCTTTAACCTATATTTAATTGAATGCACCACAAAGACAAGATATTTAATGTTCAAACTGATAAACTTTATTGTTTTTGTGCAAATATTTGCTCATTTGAAATGGATGCCTGCAACACATTTCAAAAAAGCTGGGACAGTGGCAACGAAAGACTGGGAAAGTTGATGAATGTTCAAACACGTGTTCCAAACACCTGTTTGGAACATTCCACAGGTGAACAGGTTAATTGGAAACAGATGAGTGTCATGATTAGGTATAAATGAAGCATCTCCAAAAGGCTCAGCCATTCACAAGCAAAGATGGGGTGAGGATCACCACTTTGTGAACAACTGCATGAAAAAATAGTGCAACAGTTTAAGAACAGTGTTTCTCAATGTTCAATTGCAAGGAATTTAGGGATTCCATCATCTACAGTCCATAATATAATCAGAAGATTCAGAGAATCTGGAGAACTTTCTACACATACGTGGCAAGGCCGAAAACCAACATTGAATACCCGTGACCTTCGATCCCTCAGGTGGCACTGCATTAAAAACCGACATCATTGTGTAAAGGATCTTACCGCGTGGGCTCAGGAACACTTCAGAAAACCATTGTCAGTTAACACAATTCGTCGCTACATCTACAAGTGTAATTTAAAACTCTACCATGCAAAGCGAAAGCCATACATCAACAACATCCAGAAATGCCGTCGCCTTCTCTGGGTCCAAGCTCATTTGAAATGGACAGATGCAAAGTGGAAAAGTGTGCTGTGGTCTGATGAGCCCACATTTCAAATTGTTTTTGGAAATCATGGACGTCGTATCCTCTGGACAAAAGAGGAAAAAGACCATCCAAATTGTTACTAGTGCAAAGTTCAAAAGCCAGCATCTCTGATGGTATGGGGATGTTGCCATGGCATGGGCAACTTACACATCTGTGATGGCACCATCAATGCTGAAAGGTACATTCAGGTTTGGGAGCAACACATGCTGCATCCAAGCAACGTCTTTTTCAGGGACGTTCCTGCTTATTTCAGCAAGACAATGCCAAGCCACATTCTGCACATGTTACAACAGCGTGGCTTCATAGAAAAAGATTGCGGGTACTAGACTGGCCTGCCTGCAGATCAGACCTGTCACCCACTGAAAATGTGCGGTGCATTATGAAGAGCAAAATATGACAACGGAGACCCCAGACTGTTGAACAACTGAAGTTGTACATCAAGCAAGAATGGGAAAGAATTCCAAGTACAAAGCTTCAACAATTAGTGTCCTCAAGCAAGAATGGGAAAGAATTCCACCTACAAAGATTCAACAATTAGTGTCCTCAGTTCCCGAATGCTTATTGAGTGTTGTTAGAAGGAAAGGTGATGTAACACAGTGGTAAACATACCACTGTCCCAGCTTTTTTGAAACGTGTTGCAGGGATCTATTTCAAATGAGCAAATATTTGCACAAAAACAATAAAGTTTATCAGTTTGAACATTAAATATCTTATCTTTGTGGTGTATTCAATTGAATATAGGTTGAAGAGAATTTATAAATCATTGTATTCTATTTTTATTTACATTTTACACAACGTCCCAACTTCATTGGAATTAGGGTTATAGACTTCTGCCACAACACGTCCAGGACCTGTTTGGAATGAGGGACTCCAGGTACAATTTATGAGGAACATTATTATTTCAGAAACCAAAGATTCGAACTACCATAAAAAGTCATTGTACTTTTGTTAAAGGTGTAAATATTTGGAATAATTGCCCAGATAATATAAAATCAATCTGTAGTTTGGTTGGTTTCAAAAGATGCTATAAAAATTATTTGATTACTTGCTATGGTATGTTATATTAGGTTTACTGGGCACTCGGGCACATGGGTGCATTGTTGGACTATTTTATTATTTCTCTCTTTCATTGCAAGTTTTTCTTGTTTTGAACCTGTGTGTGCTGAATAAAAATTAATTAATTCAAATATAAACTAGATGTAACTCTGTGATCATGTCAATTGCGACTGGTGCATGGTCGAGACGGGTTCTACACATTTCTTCACATTTCTATTTTTTTTTTTCATGTCCAAGGGATCGAGAGCAAGTGGTACACCAAGAGAAGAGAACACTGGACAAACTGCTGGACATTATGGACAATGTCAGTCACCCTTTGCACACCGCCATCAGCGAGCCACAGACTGCTCCTTCCCAAGTGCAGGACCAACAGACTGAAAAACTCCTTTGTCCCTCAGACCATCAGACTGTACAACTCCTCACTCAGGGGGAGGAGGAGTAACAGGAAGACAGAGGACGGGAAGGAGAGGAACAGTAGCCAGTAAACCAGTATTGATCATTATTAACACTTTACCGAGGCGTTGCTAGGCCGGTATCATAGATTTACGTCGACGCTACCTAGCTATACACGCCCGCTGTGCGTTAACAAATGACGTCATAGTGCGCGCAGCCCAAGAACTGTCCGCAGAGGAAAAGATAAAAAGTGTGTGTGCGAGAAGTGTGTGTGTTGGTCCCAATATGGATATTCCGGATGATTTTCTCATGGATAGTACGACAATAAACAGCGCAGCCAAAGCAGCCAGCTTGATGAGGACGCACTGCCGAATTCGGAGAGCAGCACGCGCCAGCCGACACAACAAAAGTTAAAGTGAGCCAACTTTTATGTACGCGTTACGTGTTGTGTATCTCAGTAAAGTGATAATAATGCAAATAACATGCTGTTGTCGTGCGGTATGCATTTTTGAGTCCCTCAGTTTATGCCCAGTCGCCCGCAATGACAGATATTCGGACATCGGGCTTCTGAAAATGCAAACCGCCCTCCAAAAGCATGTTATTGTATTAGCGTGTCTTTTATTTATATTTGCAAACTGTTTGTCTTTTTTACTTTCACTTTTGATATTCTATGTGCTTCTTACCCTGTGTGTTTCTATACAATGCTGCTGGAACCTCAATTTCCCTGAGGGATCAATAAAGTTCTCTCTAATCTAGATATAACTCTAAAATGCAGGTATGTGGCTGAAAATGGGGTGTGTTTTGTACTTGAACAAAGAGCACACTTTATCTTCCTCTTTAAAAATAAATTCTAATTTTGTTTGTTCTACATATCCATACACGCGGTGCACACATTAAACAGGTTGATCAGCAGCGGTGGTGGTGGTGGTGTTGTTGTTATTGCTGGGTATGGCCACTTGGGGTCGCCGTTCTCCCACGTTGTGCGCGCGGAGTGGAGGCTGGGAGGGAAAGTGAAAAGCTCTCTGAAGTGTTTACCCTGACGTCAGTTTGCAGAAGTAGCTCTGCCCTCAGTGTCTGCGAAAGTCCGTTCAGAAAGAACTGGGGAATAGATGAGCTCGGCTCAACTCCGTGCGATCCGGATCCCCACGGAGCCCTGAAATGCTTTCTCTTGAACCTTTAAAGTGGACTAAATCACCTCCGCCATGAACACCTGCGCCTTTCTGTTGATTCTCACTGTTCAGATCTACGCTGACGGCATCGAGGGGCCAACAGGTAAGAAAAACAGCAGCTGGAACTTTTCCATGTGGATGAGATCAAACGGAGGGAGGATGACAACTTTGTGCCACATTTACCGCGTGAACGCGCGCTGCTGCTCCAACACGGGACAACGACAAATAAGTTTGGATTAAAACTTAAAAATAACGCAAAAAAAACCCAAAACAAAACAAAAAAAAACGTCCGGGGAATATCCAATCCCACCGTTCCAGTCAGCTGCCCTGCGGTTGTTTGTCTGTTGGTTTGTGTTTGAAGGCGCCAGGTAGTCTGAAAGGTGTGTGACATTCGTCAGGCAAAGTTGTGGATCTCATCCATTCACACACACATTTCTCCCTTCCGATGAACTGGACTCGACACTCACGTGACCTTTTCGACCGTTAAATTGGTCTTTCTGGGTTCGATCCTGCGCGACTCCATCAAAAAAAAAAAAAAAAAAAAAGTTCACATCCTAAAACGGGTTTGGAAAATAATGACCAGGATGGACACGAAGCTGCTGATGCTTCTCCTCAAAGCCACATTTATGAGCAGGATATTCCAAAATCAGAAGAATATGAGGATTATACAAGTAGCCAAGTTATATAGTAAGCAGTCAGTTTTATGTGCAGAATATGCATATTATTTATGTGTCCCCTTAGTGGAATTTCAGGTCCATATACCTCCAGTGTTTAAGAATAATCTTAAATGTTAATTTCATATTTGATCAGCAAATAACTGTCAGCTATTTTGTTGATCCGTCAATTATCATGGATAAATGCTAAATTTGAAAAATTCAAGCTTATCATTATATATGTTGTCCATTAATCCAAAAGAAGTTAATTTTTTTGTGAAAATAATAATTTGCTGCTGCTCTAGTATACAACACATCTTTTCATATTCATTTTAAGATCTCATCATTTGTGCCATTTAATTACCGCATTGTGTTTTTTTTTTTTTTTTTTTTTTGGACTGACCCAAGGTGTTTGTTTCATGTTTACACACAGATGTACATAAAAACATCACTGAAGGCACCATAGTCATTTCAACGAAGCTAAAGAAATAATACAAAACCTACAATGTAAACTAAGGATACAAGCCTGTTTTTAAAATTATTTTTATTTATTTCTTCTAAATAAGTTCTTTCCAAGTAAAATCATTGTTTTACATTTCTGAAGGTTTTTTTTTTTCTGGGCAACGTTGGTTTGGTTCCAAATTTTAAAGTATTGTTGCCAAACTGGATAGAACCAGACGCAACACTGCGCTATAATGTTCTGTGTAAAGCTATGTGTTAAAATATGTATATTTTAACACATTTTTAGTGCTGTGTGTTAAAATATGTATATTTCAGTAATCTAAATATATCTATTGATAAGGATAAAGGCTACATTTGACTCTATAGCCTATTGCTAATGCTAGAGTTATCTAGCTAGGCTATATTGCGCACACTGATTAGCTTAACTGGAGCTAGCAAAGTATTTCCAACATTTTTTCTCTTTGCATGTTAGCCTGTCCATCAAAACAGCGAAGAATTTACTTTAATGTCCAAGACCAACAATTATAAGGTAGAATATTTTCCTTGTCTGGCTGAGAACACTGAAACTACACCACCTTTTACTTGAATTGCATGTCACGAGTAAATTTCAAAGACGTGGATGACATTACAGAGGAAGAGAGGATGTGGACGTGGCACCAAATTATTGCAAACCTAAGACATTTTACTTCATAATAAATTAATGTCAAATAATGTTATTCATCAGTTCATATGTTTCTGTTCTGGAACATTAAAAAAGTTTCTAGTTTTATTTTTGTTCTGAGCATTATTTTATTTGTTTGTGGTTTTAGTTTTTGGAGCAAGAATCAGTTCAAAGTATTGCTGTAAATGGCTTCAACATTATTCAAGAATATAATACATATATGCATTAAAAATGATTTTATCATGGTTAAATCATGCTTAAATTTGACATGATTTGACCAATTTGAATTCATTGTAATTAGAAAAAAACATTTTCTAGCAGTTTACTATTGTGCCATGAATGTTGTTAAAGCCTCCTCATATTCCGTATGACAAATGTGCAACATTGTAGAAGAAATAGGTGGGTGAAAAAAAAAAAAATCTGCAACAATGCCATGCAGGCACAATGTGCACTGCCAAGAGATGAATGGAGCAGATCATGAAGAAGAATGGGCCGAGACGTATGAAAGATTAAATCACATGCAGGTAATTAAAAAGAGCTGATTGGAACGGTGACGCTTCAGTGAGGATGTGTACGTGCACCTGTCAACAAATCTTAACGTTGTGTCGCTTTGTATTGTTTGTTACTGGAGTGTTTCGAGCCTCATCATCTGCCGTATTACCTTCTTATCAATCAGTAACGGTCCTCCCGCTGAGTTTCTCTGACTTCTCGGCCTCATCCTGTTGGAAGAAGGAGGAATGGAGCTGTAGGTGCAGCCTGGAGTCAGTTGTACTTGCTTTGATTTTTTTTTTTCTTTCAGTGATTTATTAATAAGATTCGGAATCTGCGTCATTCAGTGATTTATTTTTTTTTTTTTTCTTGAAAAAACACATGATTAAATCCATATTTTGAATAAAGCTTTCTTAGGCTGTGAGCAGCCCCAACTGTCAGATCACGGGAAGTAAAATTGGTCGAGTCTGTGAAATATGGAGACTCTACCGCTGTGAACTGACTGCAGTGTGTAGATAAGAGATGGAAAAAAATCCCATATATTTGCTTAGGCAACACAAAGGAGTTATGAGCATGAAAGAGCTGTGTTTCTGGCTGTATTTCTATGAATCTTTTTCATTTTGTAAAGCCCAAACTGACACATTCACTCCATCTGTCTCCTCTATTAGCAGTGAATGTTGACAACTGAGTGGTGTAATCTGGCCCAATTATCATGTCACAGTTTGATCAGACGTTAAGGCAGAAATGATCATTATTGTTTTTTGTCCTTTTATTTCTTATTTCAGTAGATAAAATAACACTTGGATCATGATGAAGAGTAGAGTGCAGCCCAGGACGTGTAGTTTAAAGCACAGCTTGGAATGAATAATACCTTGTGGTTTTGAGTTCACACAGAATACATCCACATACATGAGCCCCATCAGTCGTACGTACAGTTCAAATACACATCCAGACACGAGGGTGAATAATTCCTTGAGTAATCTGGTCATATAGTCAGGTCAGGTCACGTATTTGGGCAGTAACATCTTCCATTATTTTGCCCCTGCATCACCATGATGGAGTTGAAATGAAATAGCTAAGGTGTGGTTGTAGTGTAGACTTAAAGGTATAGGGCCACTATGCGTTTTAAGATTTAAGGCATAAAAATAATTTACTTTGGCACCATATGATTTTATTTATTAGGCTTTCAACAGGGGTTTTCATAATATGACATGACAAATGTGATTAAAATTTGCACTGTCTGGAAAAATTTTTTTATAACAAGTTCCCCTGAAGGGTAAAATTTCAAAAGAACAGATGACCTTGAAGTACTTATGGCAGCAACGGATAAGACACATACAGTCGATGACAGCGACATCATAGATCATGTGGGGCCTTCCCTTGACTTGCATGAGGTATTATGGGAAGAACATAGTGACAACCAATCAGAGTAGAGGGGCACTGTGACATCACTGGCTGGTCTGTCTTTCTGGCTACTAATCTAACGTGGCGGGAAACGCTCTGAAGCTGCTGTGTTTCTGTATAAATCTAACCTGTTTTTCATATATTTTGTAAACGTTATTGAGAAATAAACATTTCTAAAACTAAAAATGATGTTTTTGTAACCAGATAACACCTCTGAAGTGATTTACAAGACATCTTACAGATGTCAGCGTGCACGCACCACCCGTGGTCAAAGGTAACTTCTGGTCTTTTCAAATGTTTGTGCAAGTGCACACGCGCTAACCCTGCAGAAAGCATTAAAAACAAAAGAAAATATTTGTTATGGAATTCACTCACTGACTTATCTTCAACCGCTTACACCGATTAAGGGTTGGGGGAGGGGTCATAGGGCGTGAGGCGGGGTACACCCTGGACAGGACGCTAGTCTGTCGCAGGGCTACATATAGACAAACGAACATGCTCATACACCTACGGACAATTTAAAGTTTCCAATCCACCAAACTTGCATATGTTTGGATGTGGGAGGAAGCTGGAGCAAGCAGAAAGAACCTAGGCAAACACGGGGAGAACATGCAAACTCCACACAGTAAGGCCACAGGTGGGAATCGATCCCATGGCCTTCTAGCTGTGAGGCAACAGTGCCAACCACTAAGCCACAGTGCTGCATCATTATTGATTTCCCCCCAGATGAATATGTCCTCTTCATTAAAATGGGCTGTAATTTTACAAGATGTTTCTAAAATAAACCGACAGTATAATGCTTAGATTTCAGTAGAAACTAAATTTGGTCAGTTTAGTGACATTTTTGTGGCCCTATAGCTTTAACCTTTATTTCAAGGGGTTTAATAAAAAAATATCGCATTAATCGTTGAGGAATTACAACCATTTGTATACACAGAGGCTCCATATTGAGAGCAGAGAGGTAAATGGACAGAATAAAAACAAGCAGTATTTGTCATACAAATTCTAATATTTATAGCCAGATTTCTTTAGATAATTCAGGGGATTGATGCTTGAATGTTTTCAAGTCACTTTATACAGTAGTGTTCAGAATAATAGTAGTGCTATGTGACTAAAAAGTTTAATCCAGGTTTTGAGTATATTTCTTATTGTTACATAGGAAACAAGGTACCAGTAGATTCAGTAGATTCTCACAAATCCAACAAGACCAAGCATTCATGATATGCACACTCTTAAGGCTATGAAATTGGGCTATTAGTAAAAAAATAAATAAAATAAAATAGAAAAGGGGGTGTTCACAATAATAGTAGCATCTGCTGTTGATGCTACAAACTAAATAAAATAAAATCAATTTTATTTATATAGCGCCAAATCACAACAAACAGTTGCCCCAAGGCGCTTTATATTGTAAGGCAAAAGCAATACAATAATTACAGAAAAACCCCAACGGTCAAAACGACCCCCTATGAGCAAGCACTTGGCGAGAGTGGGAAGGAAAAACTCCCTTTTAACAGGAAGAAACCTCCAGCAGAACCAGGCTCAGGGAGGGGCAGTCTTCTGCTGGGACTGGTTGGGGCTGAGGGGAGAGAATCAGGAAAAAGACATGCTGTGGAAGAGAGCAGAGATCAATCACTAATGATTAAATGCAGAGTGGTGCATACAGAGCAAAAAGAGAAAGAAACACTCAGTGCATCATGGGAACCCCCAGCAGTCTAAGTCTATAGCAGCATAACTAAGGGATGGTTCAGGGTCACCTGAGCCAGCCCTAACTATAAGATTTAGCAAAAAGGAAAGTTTTAAGCTTAATCCTAAAAGTAGAGAGGGTGTCTGTCTCCCTGATCTGAATTGGGAGCTGGTTCCACAGGAGAGGAGCCTGAAAGCTGAAGGCTCTGCCTCCCATTCTACTCTTACAAACCCTAGGAACTACAAGTAAGCCTGCAGTCTGAGTGCGAAGCGCTCTATTGGGGTGATATGGTACTATGAGGTCCCTAAGATAAGATGGGACCTGATTATTCAAAACCTTATAAGTAAGAAGAAGAATTTTAAATTCTATTCTGGAATGAACAGGGAGCCAATGAAGAGAGGCCAATATGGGTGAAATATGCTCTCTCCTTCTAGTCCATGTCACTACTCTAGCTGCAGCATTTTGAATTAACTGAAGGCTTTTCAGGGAACTTTTAGGACAACCTGATAATAATGAACTACAATCGTCCAGCCTAGAATAAATAAATGCATGAATTAGCTTTTCAGCATCACTTTGAGACAAGACCTTTCTAATCTTAGAGATATTGCGCAAATGCAAAAAAGCAGTCCTACATATTTGTTTAATATGCGCATTGAATGACATATCCTGATAAAAAATGACTCCAAGATTTCTCACAGTATTACTAGAGGTCAGGGTAATGCCATCCAGAGTAAGGATCTGGCTAGACACCATGTTTCTAAGATTTGTGGGGCCAAGTACAATAACTTCAGTTTTATCTGATTTTAAAAGCAGGAAATTAGAGGTCATCCATGTCTTTATGTCTGTAAGGCTTTCCTGCAATTGAACTAATTGGTGTGTGTCCTCTGGCTTCATGGATAGATAAAGCTGGGTATCATCTGCGTAACAATGAAAATTAAGCAATGCTTTCTAATAATACTGCCTAAGGGAAGCATGAATAAAATTGGTCTAACACAGAACCTTGTGGAACTCCATAATTAACCTTAGTCTGTGAAGAAGACTCCCCATTTACACGAACAAATTGTAATCTGTTAGATAAATATAATACCTATGGCATGCTCTAATCTCTGTAATAAGATTTTATGGCCAACAGTATCAAAAGCTGCACTGAGGTCTAACAGGATGAGCACAGAGATGTGTCTGATGTGTCTGAGGCCATAAGAAGATCATTTGTAACCTTCACTAATGCTGTTTCTGAAACTATGATGAATTCTGAAACCTGACTGAAACTCTTCAAATAGACCATTCCTCTGCAGATGATCAGTTAGCTGTTTTACAACTACCCTTTCAAGAATTTTTGAGAGAAAAGGAAGGTTGAAGATTGGCCTATAATTAGCTAAGATAGCTGGGTCAAGTGATGGCTTTTTAAGTAATGGTTTAATTACTGCCACCTTAAAAGCCTGTGGTTCATAGCCAACTAATAAAGATAGATTGATCATATTTAAGATCGAAGCATTAATTAATGGTAGGGCTTCCTTGAGCAGCCTGGTAGGAATGGGGTCTAATAGACATGTTGATGCTTTGGAGGAAGTAACTAATGAAAACAACTCAGAACAATCGGAGAGAAAGAGTCTAACCAAATACCAGCATTACTGAAAGCAGCCGAATATAAAGATATGTCTTTGGGATGGTTATGAATAATTTCTTCTCTGATAGTTAAAATTTTATTTGCAAAGAAAGTCATGAAGTCATTACTAGCTAAAGTTAAAGGAATACTCGTCTCAATAGAGCTCTGACTCTTTGTCAGCCTGGCTACAGTGCTGAAAAGAAACCTGGGGTTGTTCTTATTTTCTTCAATTAGTGATGAATGACAAACTAACTTCTTAATAGGACTAGTTGTTAAAATCCCAAATAATCAGCAAATCAATTGTTGGAGGTGCTCTCTTACATGAGATGGGATCAGTGATCACAAGGTGCCACCACCACGGCACATCTTCAGTTGTTTGCCCCGAACATCATTGGGTGTTTCGGCCGCTTACAACAAGACACCCTCTGCCGAGTTTGGCCCATCCCAGGCCGCAAAAACTATTATGTTCAAACTGCTTTTTTAACAATCCTGTGAATCACTAAACTGGTATTTAGTTGTATAACCACAGTCTTTCGTGATTTCTTCACATCTGCTAGGCATTAATTTTGTTGGTTTGGAACCAAGATTTTGCTCGTTTACTAGTGTGCTTGGGGTCATTGTCTTGTTGTAACACCCATTTCAAGGGCATGTCCTCTTCAGCATAAGGCAACATGACCTCTCCAAGTATTTTGACATATCCAAACTGATCCATGATACCTGGTATGCGATATATAGGCCCAACACCATAGTAGGAGAAACATGCCCATATCATGATGCTTGCACCACCATGCTTCACTGTCTTCACTGTGAACTGTGGCTTGAATTCAGAGTTTGGGGGTCATCTCACAAACTGTCTGCGGCTCTTGGACCCAAAAAGAACAATTTTACTCTCATCAGTCCACAAAATATTCCTCCATTTCTCTTTAGGTCAGTTGATGTGTTCTTTGATAAATTGTAACCTCTTTTGCACGTCTTTTATTTAACAGAGGGACTTTACGGGGGATTCTTGCAAATAAATTAGCTTCACACTGTCTAACTGTCACAGCACTTACAGGTAACTCCAGACTGTCTTTGATCATCCTGGAGCTGATCAATAGGTGAGCCATTGCCATTCTGGTTATTCTTCTATCCATTTTGATGGTTGTTTTCCATTTTCTTCCACGCGTCTCTGGTTTTTTTGTCCATTTTAAAGCATTGGAGATCATTGTAGATAAACAGCCTATAATTTTTTGCACCTGCGTATACGTTTTCCCCTTTCCAATCAACTTTTTAATCAAACTACGCTGTTCTTCTGAACAATGTCTTGAACGTCCCATTTTCCTCAGGCTTTCAAAGAGAAAAGCATGTGCTGGCTTCATCCTTAAATAGGGGACACCTGATTCACACCTGTTTGTTCCACAAAACTGATGAACTCACTGACACTACTATTATTGTGAACACCCCCTCTTCTACTTTTTTTTTTTTAAATAATAGCCAAATTTCATAGCCTTAAGAGTGTGCATATCATGAATGCTTGGTCTTGTTGGATTTGTGAGAATCTACTGAATCTACTGGTACCTTGTTTCCCATGTAACAATAAGAAATATACTCAAAACCTGGATTAATCTTTTTAGTCACATAAAACTACTATTATTCCGAGCACTACTGTATGTCTTGGTCTTTATTAGGTTTACATAGGGAACTGTAATTTTTCAATCTGAGTTATAAATTTTAGATTATTGGTTCATTCCTTCATTTGGGAGAAAAAAGGATTTAATAAGTATTGATTTAGAATGCAAACACTGTTATGACCTCAAGTGCTACACAATGCAATTGTATGGAGAAAACAAACACACTAAAAAAAAAAACACTCACGTTAACCGCTTCTTGTGGCCACTGAATTGGTGAATTTGAAAAGTTAGCTGAAAATATATGTTCCATTATCCATAAGACTGTTATAGTCCATTAGAGGTCTGTGTTCGTGCACTATGATAATAGGTCAGTTAGTGCACAGAAGAGTCTGTGGTACATTTATGAATGACTGCAGAAGAGAGGCAGAGAAAAATGAACCATCATGTTGAATATTTTTACTGTGGACCACAGCAATGCTGCAGAACCACGGAGTGGAAGTGTTCCCTGTTGGAGCCGGGTCACCGCCTGTGGATAGCAAGTGATGGGTGGTGGGGATTTGATCTAAATCAGACTGTCTCCCTCTGAAATGAGTGGTTGATTTCCATCTTTGTGGGATCAAGGAACTAATTCAGAGAGCAGATGGAACATTTTTGCAACAAGAAGCAAGGGTAGAAAGTGGAACAGTTTCAGAGAGCGAAGCGGAGAATGACGGAAGGTTTTGTTCGCATAGGTTGTCAGAATGATTTTGTCTGGCTTTAGCAGGGTTGTGGGTGCTGACCCTTTTGCTTTCAGCAGTGGGTACATGTGAGAAGAATCCTTGCTTTGCAGCCAGTCTCCTTTTCGTATTCCCGACTGGAATGTACAGCTGTATGGAAGAGGTAGCACAACTTAAAAAGATAAAAGAACAGGCGGGTGCACTGAGTTTCTTAATAACTACCCGTAGGCAGCAGTGAGAGTTGCCTCAACAGCAATTTTCTAATGATGGCAGACTGTCGTCATTGGCTGTTTTAACGGCCACACGCACGAGTATAGCTTTGTTTTACACACCATTGTGCATGGCACGCCCACTTCTTTATGGTGCTGTTTTGGACGGTTATCATCCAGAACAGCAGGTGGCAGTACTGAGAAAACAGAAACAGTAGGAGCTGACAGTCGACAGAAAACACCAAAAACACAGGATCTAATAATGAATGGTGTCATTACACATTCTCTTTCAAGAGAGGGCGTGGAAACACCAATGAAGTGACGAACAGAACATTACCTTAATTGAGTTTATTTCTACTGCTACAAAGCATTAGTGTCCTCAAGGCGCTACACACAAGCAAGGTCCAGCTCCAGACCTTACCCACCCATGAGTAAGCAAGGACATACTGTTTTCAACCAGAATCAATGGGGTGATCATCTGCAATGGTCACACTAATAAGATGGAACAAAAGCACAACACTGAACTGTCAGAATATGCATTGTTTAAATGTTGCAGCCAAGCAACAATATATATGTCAGTGTTCACAATGACAGATTGTTGTAGATATGTAGGAGATGAAGATTAGAGTCCCAGTCAAATGGACTGCAATTAGTAAGTTGGTGATTATATTGATGCTAGAGCAGAAACTGAAATAGCATTTTTCCAGTTTTCACCCAAATCCCGATGCATCTCCAAATCCCTCACAAGATTCCTCCATATCCTGCAAGCAACATATATCAACTTAATATACAATGAAATGGCTGAAGCTGGGGGATGTTGGCATCAGTTCTTTACAAAATAAGATAATGAATGTGTGTAAACTTAATTGGCACAGTTTGTATAATGTTAGCCTTTCAAATTGCAAATAATTTGTACTTCATTTTTTTGTTTTTTATTAATATAAATCACAGCCATACTGGAAACAAGCAATCTTAACCGCTTGGCTACCATCCCTTATGCTTTTGCAGCAAACATTACTGCTGCCTTGCTATCTCTTCACTGCATTAGTCCCCATAAATCTTTACCAGTGCTGAACTGTGGGCGTTGCTGTTAGGGTTGGGACAACTAATGAAAATTACCAACTAATCTTGACAATACATTAATGAGGCCAAATCTAAGCAGTTAAACTCCAAGATAAATGGACTGCATTTATATAGCGCTTTTCCATCTGCATCAGACGCTCAAAGCGCTTTACAATTATGCCTCACATTTACCCCGATGTCAGGGTGCTGCCGTACAAGGCGCTCACTACACACAGGGAGCAATAGCGGATTAAAGGCCTTGCTCAAGGGCCCTTAGTGATTTTCTAGTCAGGCTGGGATTTGAACCAAGGATCTTCTGGTCTCAAGCCCAACACCTTAATCACTAGACCATCACTAGACAATCAAATTATTGATTTAACCAATGATTAACCAATCATCCCGCAAGATGATTGGTTAAATCAATCAAACAATCAATCGAACAAACAAAAACCTAAAAAACTATATGATAGAAGTTCAGGTTGAAAACATGGCATTAACACAGTGATTAACACAATATTTGCGTTACTACAAGATGCAAGATATTTATTCACAGTCCTTCAGTGAGGGGAGCTTTGGCCTGTGTTGGTTACTGCATAATCTCTGCCTTTAGTGAAATTATTTCTGTAAGGGTACTGTCTCTGTTTTTGTAAGTTGTGCACGTAAAGAACATCACAATCAATATCGAATTTATTACCAAGTAACTTCTCACATACAAGGAATTTGATCTGGTGTTATTGGTGCATAAACAACAATAAAACAAAAGGAAAAGAAAAACAACAACAACAATACAAACTTTTGTAAGAAGTAATTGGTGCATAAACAACAATAAAAAGGGGAAAAATACTTCTGTAAGAAGACAAATAGACAAATGGGCAAAACTATGTTTACTGTCAAATAAATATAGTGGAATGGGGCTGTGCAGGCATGCAGATGTATAATACCTTTCAGTCTGTACTTTGTAGGAATGGGGGGAGGCAGGGGTGGGGGTGTCTGGCGTTATTTATAAGTCTCGCTGCAGATGGAAAGAAGCTGTTTTTGTGTCTTGAGGTTTTAATCCTGATGGACCTCAGCCGCCTGCCAGAGGGGAAGGTAACAAAAAGTGTGTGTTCTGGGTGAGAGGGATCGGCCAGTATCTTCCTTGCGTTGCCTCAGGGCCCTGGAGGTGTACAGGTCCTGTAGGGATGGAACATTGAAGCCATAACATATGACTTAAACCAGAGGTCTCAGACTCTTTCCAGAAAGGGCCGAGAGGGTGCAGGTTTTCTTTGCAACCACCCACTCCACCAGGTGATTTCACTGATTCCATCTGCTCAAAGTGCTGTTAATCAGTGAAATCACCTGGTGGAGTGGGTGGTTGCAAAGAAAACCTGCACCCTCTTAGCCCTTTCTGGAATGGGTTTGAGACCTCTGACTTAAACAGTTGTTTGAACCAGGTTGTTTTTGTTAATGATTTGCCCTTAAATAGTCGCCAAGTCATACTATCCAAATTCTGCAACTTGCTGAGACGCAAATTAGTCAGTCAGGTACCAGATGGTTGTAGTCAACTATTACGACTAGTAATCCCAGTCCTAGTTGCTATACATTCCTTATGCTTTTTTCATTGTTGCTTAGTGACTATTTAATTCAAATTTTATTTGACCTTTATTTAACTGGGTTAGTCAATTCATTTGCATTTACAACATGGCCAAGAGGGAGCGCCAAGAGGCCCATTTAATAACACACACCTCACAGCGGCAGCTGAAATTTGACATTTCCTCATGCAGATGAGAAGGAAGAATGCAAGTTATTCAGTTAAAAAAAATTATGGATTGACATATATTGGGGTGTGATGAGATCTTGCAATATTAAAATGTTATATATTAACTTAAGTTTTTTTTTTTTTTTTTTTGTAGACATTCCGAGCCCTTTTTTTTGAAAGTCTCTGAACATTCAGAAAGAAGTGTATTTTCTCTGCAGCTGACTAGCAACAAAGTTGATGACTTTGTTTCAGTTTGTAGTTATGAGAGATAGAGAGTAAAAAAACAAAAACAAACAAACAAACAAAAAAACAAAAAGAGATGATTTTGAGTACTTAGCTTGGAGACCACTTAGGAAAACCAGGAGCTGTGTGTATTACTCCATGTACAACTGGAGTTGCTTCTGGAAGGGCATCAAGTGTAAACTTGTGCCATATCCCAATATGGATCTGTACTGGATCCGCTGTTGTGACCTTGGAAAACTGGGGGCAACCAAAAGACAAAGAATAACAACAGGAATTTGTTGTCAGATCAAAATTATTTTGCATATTATTAACATAATGTAGATATATGTTTTTTCATACAACTCTGATATTTTTAACACTTTTTGTAGTATTAGTTAAAGTCAGTTTTATTACGCATCATATCTTTATGAGCTGGTTATGAATTTTGAATCCATCCACCTTCTTGTCACATTCAAATGGATCACTGTGGAAACAAGTGTGAGCACTTTCGTATGTTGTCACATTCAATTGAATGGGAAAGTGTCCAACCTTTAAACTGGTAGCGCATGTCCAGCTAGCTTTTCTTGAGTTATTAGCAGTTTCTTTTGATGCAGCTGGACTGATTGCAGTGCTTCATTAACTGTGTTGTGTAATTACTTGTTCCATTCCGCTTGTATTTATCACAGCATAGTTCTGTTTCTGAAAGCTGTTTTGCAGGCCATGCGAGTTGCGCCGAGATGTTTGCTTTTCTCAGAGGTCAAGTACGGGTTAGGAGCCATTGATTTGCAGCAGAGAAGAACAGTACGCTGGCTTTGACAACAGGGCAATGCCCAAAAGCAGGACGGTTTGTGCTGCCGTTTAGCCCACTTCTCCGCCGTGTGGCTGTTCTTCATCATTTCAAAGCACAGCATCCAGTTCTGCATGCCGACAAAACACTCTGAAAAGAAGCAGTCAAAGGGAAAGCCAGGCAGCCTGCAGATAATTATACATGACACTTATTATCCGTTCAAGGTCTCTTTTCTTCTAAGTGTGCTATGAAGGGGTCAGTAGCCAACACATCCAACAAGTGGCAACCAAAAAAGTCATTTTATTCTTTATAAAAGAATTAAATGACCATGAAATATTAGCCAGTGAGACACTTGGAGATTAGTCTGGAAACAGCTCACTGATGCGGTAAGTGAAAAAGACAAATGGCTGTTATGGAGCCAATCAAAGTATCACACACTTTGGCTGAATGGGCACACCTCTTCTGTGACAGAAGATAGGAAATGGTGTTTCATGTTTTTCGTCTGTACACTTTATTTAGTTTATTATACACATTTCTAGATAATGGCTGAGTGGATCCTTGTCATTTCATTGGTGCTTTGTATGTCACGTGACATGGATTATTCGTCCCATTTGTGTTGCGTTGCATTTAGCGTGCAAATATGATTCCATACCATTGCACACTGCGAATCCCACCCACTCACACACTAGTGGGGCGGCATTTAGCTAAACATGACAGTTTGTTATGCTGATGGACAACGGTGCTAGTGCAAATTTTTCTAACACACACAAAACAAATCCACTATGCCATAAGCCATTTGGAGGCATGAAGAGCTGTTAGGATGAAAACCTGGATGAATTTCTGATGCAACTTTTAACTGGACTGAGTCAGTACATGAATTTGTCTTTTATCATGGACTAGTATCAAGTATCATGGACTACATCCTCAGAATTATTTCAAGTTGACTGAGAACAATTTTTTTTGGATGACTTTAAAGTTTGTAACAGTAAACGGACTGCATTTATATAGCGCTTTTCCATCTGCATCAGATGCTCAAAGTGCTTTACAATTATGGCTCACTTTCACCCCAATGTCAGGGTGCTGCCACACAGGGTGCTCACTACACACCGGGAGCAACTAGGGGATTAAGGACCTTGATTGTGATTTTCCAGTCAAGCTGGGATTTGAACCAAGGATCCTCTGCTCTCAAGACCGACAGCTTAACCACTAGACAGACCATCAAGGCTCTATTTCAGCTGCTATGTAAAACAAATAATGAATGTTTTTGCATTCTTTCAAAGGAAAAATATTTAATTTGGTGAAATCTGGAATGTACCATTCAGTGGAACATTCCATTTTTCACCTCATGAAATATTTGTACCATTGAACTCATAAACATTCATTATTTTTCTAATATATAGTCCATGAGGAACTGTTTGTTTTCTGGAAGCGTAACCCTGGAGGTAGCAGTACGTCCTGCATGTGCAAGATTTAAAATAAAGTACGAGACTATACAAACTCAAACATTTACCTTAGTTAGCTCCAGAAGTGGTATTTTCTAGGTCTTGGCTTGATTGCTCCTCGGCTTGCTATTGGC
The DNA here is from genome assembly GCF_902500255.1 of Thalassophryne amazonica. Lineage (NCBI taxonomy): Eukaryota > Metazoa > Chordata > Actinopteri > Batrachoidiformes > Batrachoididae > Thalassophryne > Thalassophryne amazonica. The sequence continues at coordinate 94,561,208 of NC_047109.1, forward strand.
TCAGTTTCTACCGCCACACCCCGAGAGTTACACCCGGCTTTACCAAGTTGGGTGCAGGTTGGGTAGAGGCTGGCAGGAGAACAACTGAATGTCGGGGAAATTTTTTCCAACTTCTCCACACTGGTGTGGCTCCTCAGGAAGATTCAGCAGTCAACATGAGCAGTCAAGAGCTACTTGTGAAAAATTAGCCAATGTGCGGCGAGTTGTAAGTCAGCACCAAACACAGCCAGTTGTGAGAGCTGCTTTGGACTCGTCCACAAAGTTAACTTTCATTACATCATTAAGAGTCCACGATCTTTAACACTGTACAAAACATTCGCTGGATCAAATGATCGATAGTAGCCTTGACTAGAACGAAATGTGAGGTTGATTTTCAAACATCGTCCCATTTGTCACACATGTTGGAAGTACAGTTAGCTCCAAGGCTAAGTGTATTAGTTTGCTCTTTGTCGTGTTGTGATTGACTCCTCCCATTCACTCCCCTCAGGACTCAAAGTCATGACCTTCAGCATAGGAGGTGGACGCTCTGTCCAGTCAGCTAAAACCTGAGCTCTGGCCTGAGTGGTTAGAATATTCTTTGGCTGTTGGGGGAGTGAAGCCTCTTGACCACCACATGCACAGCGACTCCCGCTGGCCTCCGTAATATAAGGTTCTGTTAAACATATGGTTATAGACATATATATGTTACATACAGAGCAGGTAGGTTGGTGGGATATGGCTAGGCCATCAATATGTAGACCTGAGTTTGATTCTCAGTCGTGCTACCTGTCTGTGTCTTTGGTCAAGACTCTTCCTCTGTGTCAGTCCACCCGAGTGTAAATAGCTATCAGCCTTGGCTGGGAAAGTAACCTATGATGGATGAGCATCCCATCCAGAGAGATTCATATCCATTTCATGTTATGTTATGTAGTAGGGGTGTCATGGTACACAGAAATCACGGTTCGCTTCAAACCGCAGTTTAGACCTCACGGTTCGAGTTTCCTTCTTCAAAAGTCTTCAAATCTTTATAGTAGCTTTTCGTATTGTGAGACAAAGTCTAAATGTATACTTTATTTTTTCTTTAAACGTTTATGAATTGGATTACATCTCTTGTCCTGTACTCACATGTACATAAGTATTCACAGCCTTTGCCGTGAAGCTCAGAATTGAGCTCAGGTGCATCCTGCTTCCACTGATCATCCTTGACATGTTTCTACAGCTTAACTGGAGTCCACCTGGGTTAAATTCAGTTGATTGGACATGATTTGGAAAGACACACACCTGTCTACATATAAGGTCCCACAGTTGACAGTGCATGTCAGAACACAAACCAAACATGAAGTCAAAGGAATTGACTGTCGACCTCTGAGACAGGATTGTCTCGAGGCAGAAATCTGGGGAAGAGTACAGAAACATTCTGCTGCTTTGAAGATCCCAATGAGCACAGTGGCCTCCATCATCTGTAAATGGAAGAAGTTCGGATCCACAAGGGCACTTCCTAGAGCTGGCTGCCCATCTACAACTAAACTGAGCGATTGGATGAGAAGGGTCTTAGTCAGGGAGGCGATCAAGAACCTGATGGTCACTCTGTCAGAGCTCCAGCATTCCTCTGGAGAGAGGAGAACCTTCCAAAAAGACAACCATCTCTGCAGCAAACCACCAATCAGGCCTGTATGGTAGAGTGGCCAGGTGGTAGCCACTCTTTAGTAAACGACACATGACAGCCTGCCTGGAGTTTGCCAAAAGGCATCTGAAGGACTCTCAAACCATGAGAAACAAAATTCTCTGGTCTGATGAGACAAAGATTGAACTCTTTGGTGCCAGGAGTCATGTTTGGAGAAAACCAGGCACCATCCCTAAACTGAAGCATGGTGGTGGCAGCATCATGCTGTGGGGATGTTTTTCAGCAGCAGGAACTGGGAGACTAGTCAGGATTGAGGGAAGGATGAATGCAGCAATGTACAGAGACATCTTGGATGAAAACCTGCTCCAGAGCGCTCTTGGCCTCAAACTGGGGCGATGGTCCATCTTTCAGTAGTACAATGACCCTAAGAGCACAGCCAAGATATCAAAGGAGTGGCTTCAGGACAACTCTGTGGATGTTCTTGAGTGACCCAGCCAGAGCCCAGACCTGAATCCGACTGAACATCTCTGGAAAAATCTGAAAATGGCTGTGCACCGATGCTCCACATCCAAATTGATGGAGCTTGAGAGGTGCTGCAAAGAGGAATGGACAAAACTGCTCAAAGATAGGTGCACCAAGCTTGTGGCAGCATATTCAAGAAGATTTCAGACTGTAATTGCTGCCAAAGGTGCATCAACAAAGTATTGAGCAAAGGCTGTGAATACGTATTTACATGTGATTTCTTATTTTTTCTTTTTTTTTTTTTAAAGAAATTTGAAACGTTTAAAAAAAAAAAAAAACTTTTTTGAGTAGAATTTTGAGAGGAAAAAATTGTATTTACTCCATTTTGGAATAAGGCTGTAATGTAACAAAATATAGAAAAAGTGAAGCGCTGTGAAAACTTCCCAGATGTACTGTATATATGTATAGTTTTATATTCTATTCTATCTTTCATTGCAGATTTCATTAAATGTTTTTATATGACAGACACCTAAATAGATCCATGTTGTTTGATTGGTGGATTGTATGTCACGTGGCATTCATTATTTATCCTATTATATTGGTAACATTATTACCGTGCTTTTTTTTTTTTTTTAACTATTTACCATGAATTTTTCTCTCATACATTTTGCTCTATCGGACGGCTCCATAAGTGTTTTGTAAAAATGCTTCCATGACGTGAGGAAGCTGCTGTAGAAGCTCTTTTTCACTGGATTCAGGGAAGCAGATGTGCATTTTTCCACATACTGCTGCGTTCCTCTGCTCAGCGGTGTGTCGACTCACCGGCGTGGAGTGAACTGCTGCTTTCAACTCATGCAAATGTTCTTACCATTGCACTCATAAACATTTATTATTTAGATAATACCACATCCAGCGTGACCTCCAGCCTGTTGAAAATGTGCTTTTTTTTCTGCAAGCAATGCAGATACTACTTGTAATTTCAGCTGGAAACTTGCACTCTGTATCATATTCAGTGAATATTTTAGCATATTGATTAAAATTCTGTGCAGTCTACAGTCGTGCATTGATTTTTTTTTTTTTTTCCCTTGTCTGTATGCATGTGTGCTTTAATTAGCATCCCTGTTCTTTAGTGTGGATTAAGTGGAGGAAATAAGGTCCTGAAGTGTTACCACACAGGAAGGCGCTGTAGTACTGAGTGACCTGAGCCCTGCAGCTGATGCCTGTGGTAGCTGAGATCGTTACTGCGTGTCTTATAGTCACTCAGGAGAGATTAGAAGACTACAAGATTTACAGTCAGCCTCCTGTCTGTTCCTGTCCACTCCACAGAGACAGTCAGGTGTTATTACTGTAATATGGTATTGGTCTTCAAATTCGGTCAGTGGCATCCAGTGTGTGACCTGCACATCTGGTGTTATGTGAGGGCCGAACATATCGTTACCTCCGCCAACGAAGTTGGAGGAGGTTATGGTCTGTTTGTGAACAGCTTGGAGCCCACAATCTTTCATATATCATTATGAAATTTTTTTTACTGACGATAGGCAACAACTGATTCAGTTTTCAAGGTCATAGTTCAAAGGGCAAAGTCAGGAAAAATCTTGGAAAATTGGAAAACCCCGTATTTTTAACATTTTCAAAATTATTTAAAGACTTTTTCAAAAATTCATAACTCTGTCAAAAAAAGATCAAATTTATTTCACATTTGAGAGCATTATGTAGGATGGTATCCTTTATCGACTGACAACGTTTGATCTGGATCTGATCCAGATTACAGATTTTGTGGCCATTTAAATTTAACATTGAAAACCCAATTTAATGTATATTTTACATTATAGCTTAATCAAACCTGCCCCAATCACTCTCATATTTGAAAATAAGGTGCAGACTGGCACTCACTATCACCTGACAAAGTTTGATCAGGATCTGAGCCGGTTAGTACTTTTTGAGCATGTTCAAATTTAATATTGAAAAGCCCATTTGGTGCTCATTTTGCATTATATCTCAGTCAAAAGTGCCTCAATCACTCATTTGAAACAATAAGATGCAAACTGGCACTCTCAATCAAAAAACTAAATTTGATCCGCATCTGATCCATATTGCAGATTTAGTGGATATTTGATTCTTTTTAACATTGAAAAGCCCTTTTGATCTATATTTTCTATTATATTTTAGCTCATGAAAAGCCACTTCTAACAGGACTTTGACCTTGAAATTTTTTTTCAAGGTAAAAGTTTGTGGAATTGCAAAGTAGTGTTGGCGGTAGTTTAGTTTTAGGATGTATCTTTATTTGCTTCATAAAATCCAACATTTCCTTTGCTTTGTTTGTTTTCTCTGGGAGCATCAGCTGTCACACACACACACACACACACGCCTCAAACACCGTTTCGACATGGTGCACTGTGAGGAGGTGACCGCAGGAGCTTCAATTAACAAAATGAGATCAGAGCTTGGAGATGACTGATGTGAGCGGAACAGCTTTTGGAGTTTCATTTCATCTTCATTTCTCAGTTGCAGTGCCTCCAAATAGCTGAAAACTTTGTCATAACAAATGAAATGTCAGACACTCAGTCGCCCACTATATATATAGTGAGACGTCAGAACAAATACAGTGAAAGAGAAGCGCAATTAACCTTCAGTGTTTTGATGTATAAAGATCACGGTGCTGCGGATGTACCGACGCATGCTCCCTAACTTGATTTGTTTTGATGTAGTGAGGAATAAAGAGGCCGTTCAAACCTTCCTGTCACAACAGTTTCTCGAAGACACACCTCTTTCACAAGTGTACAAAATACTAAACCAAACCATGAAAGAAGCGCTTGTGCATGTTGTATTTTCTTATTTGGAATGTTACTAAGGTATGTCAAAGACTCGTCAATACAGGATTATAAATCTTAAACCGTGGTACATTACATATAACATGCATCGTGTACAATGCATGTTATATGATGCACATTGCTGTCTCATTATACAGGGCTCCATTTTACTTTAGCCGAACTTAAAAATAACTGCAATTAAGGATCAAATGTTAAAGGATTATTATGCAGTGTGCGAAAAACACCTCTGTGTTTTCACTGGAACCTGGTATGGTAGATAGTCAGGAAACAACTGAGATCAGAAGCATAAATGTAACTGAGGATCCGTTTGCAGGCAGCTGCACGACATAAGGGTGCCGCCCTGCTGTAGGTGCCGGATACGCAGTAGTGGATTATTACTGTCTTTTGTGCTGCAAAGCAAAATAAAAATCCTCTCAAACATGAAAGCGGGAACAAGTCTTGTTTTCTTAAGAAGGTTGTAAATATGTATTTATCCAAAACTCGACAAAATATACTATTGTGTGATGTAGTGGCCTAAAATGACAGGGCTTGTACAGTTATTATCACTTAAAAGCATATGGTTTACGCAAATACAGGACAAGGAATTATATCATTCACCACAGATGGGCCAGTGTTTATAGTCTGGATATGAAAGAGTGAGTCTGCACACTTGCACAAACAGATGTGTAATTATCCACCAAAGAAACAAGGAGAGCCATGAGCTGCAGCCGATTCAGGCTCTGTGTTTTCCTCCCTAAGGATGCAAACTCCAGAATGCAAAAAAAAAAGTAGGTCTGCAAGACTGATGTAGCTAGTGTTGCTCCTCATCCCTGCGCACAGGAAAGAGACTCTCCTGACCAGTTTATATTTAGTCTGTTGGCTGCGTTTCACTTCTTTACCTTTTGTCTGTGTCAACAAATTTACAGCCACATTCTTCAGCGCGCCGTTCTGCTGCCAGCATCCCCCCCCCCCGTCGCCAATGTCAGAGATCGCGGATCGTGCAGGATTCAGGTGTTGAGACTGGCCTGTAGTTCTCTCTCTGCACGCGATAGCGCCCCTGTGAAATCTGAGCTGCCAGTGTTCCTCTGAGAGTCAAAACACAGTCCTCAGGCCGTTTATCTTCCCGGGTGGATGCAGGTCTTGGTGCTCTTGTTGCCATGATATGAGCTATCTGTGTAGAAGTGGTTTTTCTGGTTTGACTGACACAGAAGGAACATCTCAGAGACCCAATTCTGAACCCGATCTTCTCTCACCGCGGGGTGTCTCATAGTTATGACACAGACACGCTTCAGCATAAACTTTATTAGGATAGTGGGAATTGGTGTGCCTTAAAATGCAGCAGAGCATGGATAGTGTCTGGTGTGCCAAAGCCATGGTGTGAAATCCCTGCAACTAAAACTCTTTAAAAAAAAAAGTCATATTTGGGCAGTTTCACCTCATATTGCTTGTCCATGCATGTTTCTTAATACTGAGTGTGAACTATATTTTTTCTGCCCCTGCAGCAGGATCCCATTGCATAGTGGTGACACACAGCTCAGCCAGCTGCCAGTGCCTGGTGGGTTGTGGGTTGGTCGTGGCAGCTGTGGTATCACAGGTGCCAGCTGGAAGCAAAACACTTTCCATCCTGATTTAAAACCTATTGAGCAAATATAACACATTTAATCGTATTAAAAGTGGATTGTTGGTGACAAAGCTTGGTCTTGCATTGAGGTAATGCAGTTTGTGTAGGGCTGGGTATCAATCAAAAATTTTCGATACCAGTACCAATTTCGATACCTTCACTTCGATACCGATTCCTGAACGATACTTTTTTCGATACCAGTTTTAGAAGATCAATTCTAACAAAAAGAAAATTACATTACATAGAGTACAAATCTTGAGTTTTATTTTTCAGCTTTGGTATTTTTCCACTCCAAGCAGTTTTCTTACAGAAAAAATAAGCAACAGATAATTTCCAGTGCAAAAGAACACTTGAAAACACTGTAGTTTTTGTCAAAAACGTTTCCTTTCAGACATTTTGGCATGAATGTCTTTCTATAAAATCTGAGCTGAGCTCAGTCGGCTGCTGCACATCAGCGCAAAATGTCTCATTTTGGGAGGAAAAAAAACTTTTGATCAATTGCAGTTTATTGTTTGTATTGCAACATTTGGAAAGAGGTGGCATTTGATTTAAACAGCGAATCGCTTTGAAGTTATTAATTCAGACCGGACTCTATCTTTCTAACATGACTCGCTCTGCAGAGAGCCGTGCAGCGTTTGGAGCCGTTTGAATGGAATGTTTCTTTCTCACAACAAGACAGAAGTCCCAGTTAGTAGGGATGTGAATCGTACAACAACTCAGGATTCAATTCGATTCCGATTCTTGGGGTGACGATTCGATTCAGAATCGATTTTCGATTCAAACAGCTCTGAGAAATAGTTGTATTACTTAAAAAATGTTTGTTTAAGAAAATGCAGCTTTACAAGGTTAATCAAGTGATTCTAGATGTAAATTTACTTATCTGCTTTGCTCATTCAGAGTTGGCTGGCAGTTTAGCGAAGCGCTGCTCAGTAGTTGGCAGATACCGCTGCTCCGCTCCTTTTAGCTCCGGGTCATAGCGTAGCATGTGGGCTTGCGGAGTTGAAGTGTTTCCGAAGTACTTGACTTTCATTTTGCAGATTTTGCACACTGCATAAGTCATGTCAAGCTCCTTCTTACGCAGCAAATAATAAAATCCAAAATGTGCTCAGACATTTGCCTTCAGCAAAGACGGTGCTGGCTGAATTAGCTCTTCATCCGCCATGCTAAGCTACAACTCACAAATGTTTGAAGCACGCCGGATCCTCCCCTCCCGGGACGCTGTAGTACGGAAGCCGTTGCCTGACAAACAGTACACGCAGCGAGTAAGTAAGAAAATGTTAAAAAAAAAATGCTTTTTAAAAATCGATTCTTGGACATTTTGGATCGATTCAGAATCGTAATAAATAAGAATCGTGATTCGGACGTGAATCAAATTTTTTTTTTTTTTTTTTTTTCCGGTACCCCTACCAGTTACTGACTTTTTTCCGCACAAAAGTGGCTCACGATTGACGTATTTTAATGGCTTTGAGAGGGGTTCAGAAGCGGATTTGCCGCTTTTGAAAGGCAGCGAAGCAAAGAACCGACGCAGCGGGTCGGAACAGTGCTTCATTGCTTCAAGCTTCAAATTGATGCACGTATTAAGTTGATTTTAAGATTGATTTTTTGAGTTAAGATTAGGGATGGGAATTGATGAGATTTTACAGATATTGACACTTTTATCGATTTATTTATTTTTTTTATCTTTTATCGTTTTCGGTGTTGAGCCCTGTAAGTCTGCACAGGTTTTCATTGTCAACGCAGCTGTTTTCCTTATTGCTGGAAACAGAGTTTGACATCATGATGCCTGAGTTTTTGCATCATGGAACTGCAGGGCTGTGAAAACTCACCAGATCCATGGAATTCCGCTGATATCATCATTGGGGTGGGGTGTTAGTGTTGCATTCTGTAATCGTGAACGTCACTAATTTTTTAAAATGCCTATCGCAGTGCATTCTTTTTTACGACATCGTGCAAGTTTTATAAATCCGCGGACACACGGGTACTGATCTGTATGACAGATACAGATTCTCGTAAAGCGGGACTGGTTGGTTGCTACGGCGACACTGAATGCCTGCTCCAAGATGATGTTTTTAAGCTAAAAGTATCATGTGGACATCACATACTTTTAGAACTATCAAGTTTTTAAAAGAAGAATTTTGTGACGTGTCTGTGTCACAGAGCGATGTCGGACAGAGAAAAGATGGCGAGCCGGTGTAAAAAAGATAAAAGAAATAGGAAAAGCGAACTGCATCCTGTGCCATCAGGAAACATGGTAAGAATTTTTTTTCTTCTCAGGAAAATAAACATTGTGCTGTTCAAACAGGATTTATTTTATTAGTCTTGACTTTCTTTCATTGGAAAAAAAGACATTGTGGCTTTGAATGGATTTACAGGAATTCACACAAGAATATAAGTTGACTTTTTATTAATGTTGACTTTCTTTCATTGGAAAAAAAAGACATTGTGGCTTTGAATGGATTTACAGGAATTCACACAAGAATATAAGTGACTTTGTTACTATAAAGTATGTTATTGATATTTTACCATGATTGTCAAAATATTCTCCAATCTTTAGCTGTGGTTTTTGAAATGCTTTAACAGTCTTTTCAGTTTTCATGAATTTCAGGTCGTTTAATTGTTCTGATTTAATGCATAATGTGGTTTACAGTTAAAAGGAAAATCATTCCAGGTCCTACTTCCATGTCATATTCTGTTATTTCAATATTATCATTGACAGTTTAAATGAAAGGTTGAATCTGGGATCATTTAAATATGCACTGCTTTTTGAGATTTTTTTTCTTCCAGGAGATGCTGAAAATGTATTATTAGATACAAAATTAATTTGGTTTCTGGGGCCCCGTGGACCCCAGACCCTGGCTCCACTGGGGGCTGCGCCCCCCAGACCCCCTGCAGATTTTCCTTGGATTTCACAATTTTCATTTCACAGCCCTGAACTGTCACAAAAACATGACAGTTCGTGGTTTGAAAGATTTGGAAGCAGTTCTCCATTTTCCAGTGGGAGTTGAAGGTCAACTGGATAAGCGGTGGGCTTGAGACCTCGTCTAACTCGGGCGAATAGCTGTCATTGCGGGCGACGGGATGGACGGAGGGACTCAGAAAAATGCATACCGCACGACAACAGCATGTTATTTGCATTATTATCACTTTTTACTGAGATACACAACACGTAACGCGTACATAAAAAGTTGGCTCACTTTTGTCGTGTCTCGCGCTGTCTGGCGCACACTGCTCTCCCTCATCAAGCTGGCTGCTTTAGTTGCTGTTCATTGTCGTACTGTCCATGAGAAAAATCATCCGAAATATCCATATTGGGACCAAAACACACTTCTCGCCTTTTCATCTTTTCCTCTGCGGACAGTTTTTTAAAATTTTATTTTATTTTTTCCTCTGTGGACAGTTCTTGGGCTGCGCGCGCTATGACGTCATTTGTTTTATGCACAGTGGGTGGGTATAGCCAGATACCATTGACGTAACTCTACGATACCGGCCCAGCAACGCCCCGGTAAAGTGATAATAATATTTAATAACTAATATTTCGCTGTATTTTCCAGTATTTCTTTTTATTTCTTTTTTATTTTTATTTTTTGATAACTCTCACATCCGAGGGGATGGGGTTGTGGACGTGAGGGGGCGTCACCCCCAAACGCCCCCTCGTGGCACCGGGTCTGGGCATGCAGCGGTTTTACAGTGCGCGCTCTCTGTCTGCTAAACAAGGTTAAACAAAAATCACTGCAGAAATGCTGGTAGGGCAAACACACACTTGACCTGCATTTGGCAATGCAGCCATTGTGCGCATGCAATGCATCTGGTGTGCAGCAGGCATAAAATTTGAAAAGTGAAATCATTAGACGCGGCTAAATTGGAGTCGCGTTGTTTCCCACAACAGCATTGCGAGTGTTGCATGCGGTTTCATCACAGTTCGTTTACACAGTATACTGCCAGTTTTTCTGAGGGATTTTTGTTATTATTGTAAAATGCCTGCAATCCTTATTCCACCTGGAGCAGCTGGGTCTTATTTAAATGTAAATAGAAACAATGGAAATACAGAGCAGGAGAGCGTACGACGTGATGGCACACTGAAGTCTGGTTCTCTGAATTGAAAAGCTTTTGTCAAGCAATGTTAGGAAAGACAGGTTGGGAACCTGGTCGCTTTGGTGCTTAGTTCTGTCTCAGGTGCCGAAGTGAGACTGAACAAAGCCAGAGCTATTGATTTCTCAAACGTCGCCTGTCACAGTCAGCTTATTGTCATTTTCCTTGTTCAATTCTGTTGATCCTACATGACCTTCCATCACAGTTGTCCTCGCATTGACATACCTCTGTTTCTAGCAGTCAGAAAGGGTCCTCTCTCTCTGTGTATTTTTGCATCTTTGTACATTTTGTATTATTAATGTAAATCACATGGAGGCAGAGCTACAACTAACATTTCCATTTTACAGTGGGATCATTAGTGTAATTAATTATTTATTCTATAAAAGTACCCGTCACAGTTATGTGATATTCATTGAGATCAAAATAAATATTTCCTCTCACCAATACTCCAAAATCCATAGGTATTTCAGTTAAATGGATAATGAACAGAAAGGTAATTACCTCCTTGCTCATTTGTAGTATTGAAATTAACGTAACTCGATGGTAGTGCCATTTTTCAAATGATGGGGGGAAAAAAATCAAGCTGTGTACAATTCAGTTTCACCAAGTCACTGAATTTCTCCTAAATTTTTATAGTTAAGTGCTATTTTGAGTCGTAAGGTGTTTTGTCAATATTGCAAGAGATCCTCAGTTTTGAAATGGTGGAGCTACAAAAAAAAGAACATTTTTATTTGTCAAACATCTTGATGCTTATTTGATTATGTGACTATTCAACAGAGGACTGTTCCTTCCCATTTAATCCCAAATCTCATCTCGGGATTAAACGGGCACATTTTGAAGCATCATAGTAACTTCATGATCCATCTTTGTCAATCTTGAACATACTTGATATATGTAGGAGTTACAGCCATCATCAGCACCAGATTTGAAATTGAGAACCAGTTTTAGAACTCTTCAAAAATTTCATCCCGATTCTCAAAATTGTAGTAGTCAAAATAGTATGTAGTAACTTTAGGGTGTTCATAGCCTTAATGGCTTCAGTCATGTTTGAATGTCTTTAAATGGGGTATTCGTAGTGACTGTGGCTTGAAACATGTTTGTTCATGCTGCAATGGGGTAAAAATTTGTAGGCGAAGCAGTTGTCAGGTCGTCACTTTATAAACTGGCCTATTAGGAGGCAAGCCAGATTAAGTTGTTTCATCCTGTTTTTGGGTGATTCTTTAACTACGGGCACTATTGGCCTTGTAAATGTAATTTCCACCACACCATTGCCTTACAATATAAAGTGCCTTGGGACAACTGTTTGTTGTGATTTGGCGCTGTATACATGTGCTCTGTTGTCACTGTTTATCTCCATAGAAACTACCCAAACAATCTTTCATACAAACTGTTTAGGGACATTACAGTGTTGTGGTGGAAATTACGGCAATAGTGTGGGACAACTACGTTTTGTTTAAAAAAAATCACAACAGTTGTATGACATTGAATACCCCAATTATGTTTTGACTATTTTACTGATATTTTATTGAGATATTTTAAAACATTAGAAAAAACGTTTCTTTACCATTCATTTTTATCATTGAAGATCAAAAGTCTGGGTGTGGGACAAGCACAAAACGGCAATATTTGCTGAAAAAGGTGAAAAAGTCGTCACCAGACTACTAGAACAAAATTCTTAACACACTTTCATTGTAAAGATAACTATAAAAGTGTGAAATGTCCCCTTTTTTCTGTTTTTCATACAATATGATCAAAGGACATATAAGTGCCCATAGTCTAAGAATCACCCTTTTTCACTTTTTTGGATCACGGGTGATCGCAGTAGTATGGCGCCCTGTAGAGTAGGCCTGTTATCATCATCATCAATCATTTATTAATTTTCTGTCAGTCAAGTTATCAGCCTTAAGGCTCAGTCACACGGCACTTAAAGAAGGGTGACGAAGCCCTGACAAAACAACAAACCTGGACTTTCGTTGACTTTCGTTGGCATCGATTAACCTTCGCGCAGCTTCGTTCCTGCAGCTGGAACTTAGTTCCTGCAGCTGGAACTTCGTCAGGATTTTTAAACTGTTGAAAAATTTGAACGAAGGGCAATGAAAACCTCAGTTCGTCTGTGTTTCGTTTTGCTGTCATTCTTGACGGTTTTTAATCGTTTGTGTAGTTTTTGTAATGTTATTGTTTAATTTGACTTCGTTGGAGCAGCTGAATGTTTTCACACAGTGCAGAAGCCGGTTTGTGAGCGCTGAGGCTGCTGCTTCATGTACCGTTGGAAATTACAGGGCAAACTCAGCCTGCTTGCTTGGATTTTTTTTATCTGTGTGTGTGGGGGAGCAGCTTCAGTGGGCTCAGGCACCTTATATAGGCCAGAATTAATCTTTTGTGTGGATATAATAAATTATTTTGCCACAAGCAACTGTTGAATTTGAAACAACAAAAAAGTTGTGTAATTTCCGACAGTACTTAAATGCAGCATCAGCGGCAACAGAAGCTGCTGCGTGCACGTATTATTTTGTATTAAATATAACAATATGAGTGTAGGAATGATAATCCAGTCCTTCTGTACATGTGGCAACAGGTAGATGAATCAAAATGATTATACAACCCCTGGCAAAAATTATGGAATCATTGGCCTCGGAGGATGTTCATTCAGTTGTTTAATTTTGTAGAAAAAAAGCAGATCACAGACATGACACAAAACTAAAGCCATTTCAAATGACAACTTTCTGGCTTTAAGAAACACTATAAGAAATCAAGAAAAAAAATTGTGGCAGTCAGTAACGGTTACTTTTTTAGACCAAGCAGAGGGAAAAAAATATGGACTCAATTCTGAGGAACAAATTATGGAATCACCCTGTAAATTTTCATCCCCAAAACTAACACCTGCATCAAATCAGATCTGCTCGTTAATCTGCATCTAAAAAGGAGTGATCACAACTTGGAGAGCTGTTGCACCAAGTGGACTGACATGAATCATGGCGCCAACACGATAGATGTCAATTGAAACAAAGGAGAGGATTATCAAACTCTTAAAAGAGGGTAAATCATCACGCAATGTTGCAAAAGATGTTGGTTGTTCACAGTCAGCTGTGTCTAAACTCTGGACCAAATACAAACAACATGGGAAGGTTGTTAAAGGCAAACATACTGGTAGACCAAGGAAGACATCAAAGCGTCAAGACAGAAAACTTAAAGCAATATGTCTCAAAAATCGAAAATGCACAACAAAACAAATGAGGAAGGAATGGGAGGAAACTGGAGTCAACATCTGTGACCGAACTGTAGGAAACTGCCTAAAGGAAATGGGATTTACATACAGAAAAGCTAAATGAAAGCCATCATTAACACCTAAACAGAAAAAAACAAGGTTACAATGGGCTAAGGAAAAGCAATCGTGGACTGTGGATGACTGGATGAAAGTCATATTCAGTGATGAATCGCGAATCTGCATTGGGCAAGGTGATGATGCTGGAACTTTTGTTTGGTGCCGTTCCAATGAGATTTATAAAGATGACTGCCTGAAGAGAACATGTAAATTTCCACAGTCATTGATGATATGGGGCTGCATGTCAGGTAAAGGTACTGGGGAGATGGCTGTCATTACATCATCAATAAATGCACAAGTTTATGTTGATATTTTGGACACTTTTCTTATCCCATCAATTGAAAGGATGTTTGGGGATGATGAAATCATTTTTTAAGATGATAATTCATCTTGCCATAGAGCAAAAACTGTGAAAACATTCCTTGCAAAAAGACACATAGGGTCAATGTCATGGCCTGCAAATAGTCCGGATCTTAATCCAATTGAAAATCTTTGGTGGAAGTTGAAGAAAATGGTCCATGACAAGGCTCCAACCTGCAAAGCTGATCTGGCAACAGCAATCAGAGAAAGTTGGAGCCAGATTGATGAAGAGTACTGTTTGTCACTCATTAAGTCCATGCCTCAGAGACTGGAAGCTGTTATAAAAGCCAGAGGTGGTGCAACAAAATACTAGTGATGTGTTGGAGTGTTCTTTTGTTTTTCATGATTCCATAATTTTTTCCTCAGAATTGAGTGATTCCATATTTTTTTCCCTCTGCTTGGTCTAAAAAAGTAACCGTTACTGACTGCCACAATTTTTTTTTTCCTGATTTCTTATAGTGTTTCTTAAAGCCAGAAAGTTGCCATTTGAAATGACTTTAGTTTTGTGTCATTTCTGTGATCTGCTTTTTTTTCAACAAAATTAAACAACTGAATGAACATCCTCCGAGGCCGGTGATTCCATAATTTTTGCCAGGGGTTGTATAAAGAGCTGTTCTGGAAGACAGAATTCACGTTGTGGATCAGTGATCAGCTGGTGGAAATAACCGCACATGTGAGTCAATGTGCGCGTTCACACGCACTGATTAATTTACTGCTCTGATATATTCAATCATCTTTACACTTAGATTTATATTATAAATCTAAGTGTTATAAATCAATATATATGGCTTAGAACATAATACAGTGGTACAGTAGTGACCACGGCACACTTTTTTTTAATTTTTAAATTGGAGGAAGAAGGAGTGCGCAGCGTGTCAACTAGGGATGGGTATCGAGAACCATTTCCTTTTGGGTATCGTTAAGAAATGATTCGATCCACCGACATCAATAACCTTTTTACTTAACGATTCCATTATCGGTCCTTCAGAGTGGCCATTGTTTTTGGGGGGTGTTTGTCAGGAAAATTATAATTTCTCTACATTGATTACAGACCCTGCAGCAGGTCTGTAATCAACTTTTCTCCAGTGCGGCTTTGCTTTGAACCTTGAACCAATCGAAGCAGTGATTCACAGATCGAAGCAGTGCTTCGATCATTGCTTCGTTGATTCATTTTTTTCTTTCGCTTTCCCCCGCTAAAACCCTAAAGAGCATATGGCTGTGAGTATTATTTACCTTTTTTATGTTAAACCGACCTGTTATGGTCTTCTGAAACAGTTGATAGATGTATTTTATAACTTAAAAACGGGGCCGATGCTAACACATTAGCATGTCTATGGCATTTTCAATGTTTTTCAAAGTTAGCATTAAGCAGTTGCAGCTGTCAAGCGTTTGTTGTCGTAAAAGAGTCAAATGTATTACAAATTGTAATTTTTTATTTATTTATTTTTGTTTATATATTAATAATAATAGCAAGCACAGCAATGATAGTAATAATAACTAATCTAATGATTATATACAATTTTAGAGAACGAGACAAACACAACAGAGAATAAAAACACAACAGAAAATATAAAACCATCTAACACTGAACATACATAAATAAATAAATACATACATACAGAAATAAATAAGTGTTTCCGTTGAACACCTAGTGACTCTTACACCTCCATTTCATCCCTGTCTTATTTAAGTTTAATGACAGTTTGTTTCGGTCAAACCATATTTGCAATGTGTTAATTTCTTCAGTGATTTCCTCCAGAACTATCTGCCAAACTAGAAAACTGCTGCATCCTTGTAAGAGCAGAATACTACTGGAATGAATTTGAATAAGGAAAGTTGTTTTGTTTTGTTTTTTCTCACCAAAATGGATGCTGCACTCACTGTAGTTTATTGTCTGGAATAGTCCCAGATTGGATTTCAGAGCTTCTAGAATTCAAACATTTTTGTGTACGTGGTGTTGGGGGTAATTTTGGGTTTCACCTTTTTTTTTGTTTTTCACCACTTTCATCCCTGAATATGTCAATCGTGAGTCACTTTTGTGCGGACTAAAGTTACTAACTGGGACTCCTGTCTTGTTCCAGGAAAGAAACGAGAATCGTCCTCCGTTCTGTTCACACAGCTCCAAACGCTCTGCAGCTCTCTGCCGAGTCAAGTTAGAACGATAGAATTCCGTCTGAATTAATAACTTCAAAGCAAAACACCGTTTTGTTTATTTTTATTTATGCCCAGAGATCAAGGATACAGTGACCAGTTTCATATTTATTTACTTTAAGACTCAATGAAATACATAGAAAACCTGTAAAGCCTACTTTTAGTACAAAATTCACAAGAGGTATCGATAAGGGAATCGATAAGGAATCGGATCGATAAGCAGAATCGATAATGGCATCGATATCGATAAAATCTTATCAATACCCATCCCTAGTGTCGACACACAGTAAGGATTCTGATGATGATGGAGATGATCCCTCTTTTGTTGTGGACGAGCAAACAGAGCAGGTGGTCCACTGACGTGCACACAGATCTCCACAGCTTCTGTTTGCAGTTTCTCCAGCACTCGGTGCTATGAGCCCCGTCCCAGCACTGAGTCCTGGAACTCAGAGATGCAGACACATACTGCTCCAGCTGTGGCTTCAGGCACGTTTCGTTAAAGCGTCGAGATCGTGAGCTTCGGTTTTGTTAAGTTCCTCTTTCGTCGCTTTTGCGTTCTTGCTTCGCAGACTGTTCGGTGATAAAAGCTCTTTCGTTCACTTTTTCTCAACGAATTGTGATGTTTTTTACTTTTTCCCTTCGTTCAGGAATTGTCGTGTGACTGGGCCATTATAGCTCTACGTGGCTGAGGACAAAGAGCTGAATGTTTGCTAGACAGGGGATGGGAATCATTTCTGCAAAGACATTAATGAAGACATTAAATGTCCTGATCAGTCATATTGGATTTTTTTTCTTTTCTTTACTAGTCAAGACAGCCTAAAAGATATTTCCTGGTCATATCTCTGCCTTGCTGGCCTTGTGGGCATTTGGAGCTGCATCAGAGTTGGGGTTAGAACTTGAGAATGTCTTACTTCAATGACTGATGTGCTCATTGATTTAACTAGTGCAGCCTTTTTGTCTGGGACTTTGGTCTTTGCCTCCAGCTTTTCCATTCAGGACTTTTGATGTGAACACTGCTCCAACATTTCTCTCTGTTCTTATAATTCTGTTGTGTTTTGTTAGTGTAGTTAAAGCAGATGGTCAACCCACTGAGTCTGGTCTGCTTGATATTGCTTCCCATAATAATTTTAAAAATGCCTGAGGGAGGTTTACCCCTTGTGTGGGTCTGCTTTAAGCCTTGCTCAAGGGTATTGTCTTGGGGTGACTTTTGACATGATTTGGTTTGTAAATAAACTGAATTCAGTTGAATTAAGATGACAGACATACTAGAATGCTGGTGGTTTTCAGAGATTGCTTAATAAAATCAGCTCCCACATTGCCACAGCCCTATGGGTGTGTATGCTTAGTCTGCCAGTGTTGGACCCAGACATGTGGAGTTTAGAGATATCGAAATGTCCCTGAGCTGACCTAGGCAGTGAGACAAAGACCACACCCATGTGCGGATTCTCCATTTTCTCTTTTTCTGCACTGATGTGTATTTTTATCCAAATAGTTTTGGTGGAAGATGCTGAAATAATGCTGCTCTTACATTGTAGTAGAGATAGGGAAAAGGGAGCTTCTAAAAATGCTGACACGTGTTTGCGATGTGGCCTGCTCTACATCTGCTGAGTCAACTGGGCCCAGAATTCCCAAAAGAAGAGATTTCAGTGATGTGCATATGAAATGTTTGTATGCTATGACTGCGTGTTAAAGCTTACTGTGGGCTCTCTTGGATTGCGAGAAAGGCATTTATACCTGACAAGTCTGTTGTCGCAGTATTACAAGTGGCAGTAGATAGTTAAGTGAAAAGTCACAAATGACCTGAACTCATCTATTTTATAAAAGCCAAGTGGCCTCTGTGTGCATGTGTGTGTATGTATGGCTTTGATCACGCTGAAACTGGGGAGAGCTGACATTGTGCTTATGTATTTTGGGTCAAGGATGAACGCTGCGAAAACACAAAGTTGATAAGACAAATATTTTTGGAGAAATTAGCAATTTTAGCTAACTGTGGTGTCAAGCCCAATGCTTAACCGCTAGACCATCACCTCCCCAATTCATAAAAATAATTTTCTTTGGCACCACTGTAATTTTATTCCTTAATATTTAGATAAGAGATTCATAATATGATGTTGCCAATATGATCAAAATTCATGCTGTCAACTATTTAGAATTTCAACCCCTGATGGGGGAAAATTCAAGGTATCAGATGCTTTGACCAAAATTTGGTAGATTTGGAAGTGATTTGCAAGAAATCTTATGGATGTTAACGTAAGATGGGTCACAGGTAATCACAAAGCCTCATGCACGCACACACGCACTTCCTCTTGTAGTTTTAGTCTGCATGACGAAGAAGAAGGAAATGACATTATTCACTATGGAATTTCCCTCCAAATAATATGTCCTCTTCACGAAAATGAGCTGTAAAACATAGCATTGTCTCTGAGTCTTTGTGCAAATTACACGCACACAAAGAAAAAATGACGATGCAGTGGGAAAAGCGGACATGTGTTGCGGTTTGTTTATGACCTGGAGATCAAACGTGTCGAGGCGGTTGTGCAGGCGAGAGAACGCAGCTACTCTGGTTAGCTGTGTTCATACTAACACTTACCGACATGACGTCTCCCATTTGCCTCGTCTTCCTATACACCATTTTTCCATGTGAAGTTATGCTGTGTTTATGTTGTGCAGCGGGAGAGGCTGTCCCCATAAGTGGTCAAATCCCGCAATGTCACGCAGGGTTCAAACGAGACCACGCTGCCCTATTATCTAACAGTAGCGCACAATGCAAATATTCAGGAAGCCACGGCGCACCACAAACACACGTTAAAACGACTGTTTTGTGCACGTGTCTGGTTGTTCGTGTGGGTGTGTGTATATGTTGAATGAGTGTGTTGATTGTACATATTTAAGTGTGTCCAAATGTTTGACTGGTCGTGTATGTCAGTGTTATATTGCCGATTCCTCCCACCTGATTATATGTAAATATTTGCTAAACTCCTTTTGCTATTTTGAATTTAAATTAATCACAGCCACAAGGATTATGGGCTTTGTTTGTTTTCTTCTTCAGCGCAAAAATGCTAATGAATGAATTTGCATACTGTACGTTGGACATTGTTCTAGTGATGCATTGCACTGCTAAAGTAAAAAAAAAAAAAAAAAGGAGGTCTTTGCCACAGAGACACGCTTTGGGGATGTTGTGCATTGCGAGAGTAGTTGGCGTGCACGTTGTGTCGGAGACCTTGGAGCAGGTTAGCCCTGGCCTTTGTCTGTTCGGACAGCCAGGGTAATTAAGAAGCAGCTTATTCTGGGATTAGGGCTGCGAGTGGGCTAATCACAGGAGACAGGAGAAAAGGCATTAGCGGATTGGTGGTTAATATGGGTATTAGTCTGCTTAGCGGTAGTATCATGTGACAATAAGACAGCTGACAAT
Organism: Thalassophryne amazonica; assembly: GCF_902500255.1. Classification (NCBI taxonomy): domain Eukaryota; kingdom Metazoa; phylum Chordata; class Actinopteri; order Batrachoidiformes; family Batrachoididae; genus Thalassophryne; species Thalassophryne amazonica. The sequence continues at coordinate 94,581,038 of NC_047109.1, forward strand.
GGAACCCTGTTGATGGTGAGATCCCTCGCTGTCCACTAATAAGCTTTACCGCAGATAGTTTTGTTTACCCACAATGCACTCCACCTTCCTGCTTTATCTTGCTTCCTCACACGTTCAAACTTTTATAATTCGTCTCACCCTAATTAGAAAATGGTAATATTTTGCTGCCTGTTCCTCCCTGAGGTATTTTGTCATTGAACAAGAAGTATTTGCCTTACACCAGCACCTTTGAGCGAAACACGCGTGAACATTCGTCTCTCTTGCAAATACATGCGCATGCAGGCACACACAACTGCTGTTTTTCAGATGTTTTTTGTGAAATGTAATTAATGTTCTCATTAAATGAGTGAACGAGCTGCAAGGCAGAGCTAAAAGCCTTGATACCCTCGGGTACTTTCCTTACTCTGGATTTTGAAATACGTGGTTGCCGAAATGGATCGGCTTCTTTTTTTTTTTTTTTTATGCGAGTTCAGTATTTTATTGGGATTCGTATGCAGCCTCATAGCCTCTGCACCACGTCCATAAGTGAAGCTATTTGTCGCCCTTTAGAAAGGCTATGGAACCAGGCCAGAATGAATAATAAGGAGAGGGTTTACCCAAATACAAAAAGGTTGCATAGAATGGCCCAGCTAATTCATCCCATTACTCTTATGCACCACGGTGGCACAGCGGTTTGCATGTTTGCCTCCCAACCGGCACTTTTTTAACACTTGTGTAAAATCAACATGTGGATCCCTACCAGATCCACTGTGGTGGCCCTGAGCAAAATGCGACAAGCCCAAAGAAATTAGTATTCACATTGTAAACTTTTTTATGCAGCTGTAGATGTTCCTTTCTGTTTTGTATGTAGGCAGGCATTGTTCTGACTTTTCTCACTTCCAGTCGTAATACATAGAGTCCATAAGGAGTTGGCCTGCCAGTTTGTAGTACTGGGGTCAAATCCTACTTATGTGACTTGTCTTTGTCCTTGGATAAGACACTTAGTCTACATTGTTTCAGACCACCCAGCTGTAAATGGGTACTGGCCTTGGCTGGGGAAGTAACCTGTGTCTGACTGCACTAAAAAGAAATGCCTCACTGGATGAACTCAATTCAGTTATGCGCAGGATTTCCATCTGATAAATACATGTAGCCCCAACTCACATAAAGCACATCTGTGCAAGATAATTCAATTTAATTTAGTTGGGACTACATACTATATTTATGACATGGAAATCCAATCCAGTGAAGTCAGTTTTTTGAGTGTGGGGTCCCATCCAGGGGAATCATTGACTCTCATCTGCTTGATGCTATGGAATCCAAGATAAGCACTGACTCCAACAGGCCTCAGGGCCTCTATAGAACTTACTTCAATAGTTATACCAAAACCCATCTCATATTTCTTTAATGCTGCATTTACATGTTGACTTTTTGATATTGATATTGACAAAGAAGGAATGGTCTATTTGAAGAGTTTCAGTCAGGTTTCAGAATTCATCATAGTACAGAAACAGCATTAGTGAAGGTTACAAATGATCTTCTTATGGCCTCAGACAGTGGACTCATCTCTGTGCTGGTTCTGTTAGACCTCAGTGCTGCTTTTGATACTGTTGACCATAAAATTTTATTACAGAGATTAGAGCATGCCATAGGTATTAAAGGCACTGCGCTGCGGTGGTTTGAATCATATTTATCTAATAGATTACGATTTGTTCATGTAAATGGGGAGTCTTCTTCACAGACTAAGGTTAATTATGGAGTTCCACAAGGTTCTGTGCTAAGACCAATTTTATTCATTTTATACATGCTTCCCTTAGGCAGTATTATTAGAAAGCATTGCTTAAATTTTTGTTACGCAAATGATACCCAGCTTTATCTATCCATGAAGCCAGAGGACACACACCAATTAGTTAAACTGCAGGAATGTCTTACAGACATAAAGACATGGATGACCTCTAATTTCCTGCTTTTAAATTCAGATAAAACTGAAGTTATTGTACTTGGCCCCACAAATCTTAGAAACATGGTGTCTAACCAGATCCTTACTCTGGATGGCATTACGCTGACCTCTAGTAATACTGTGAGAAATCTTGGAGTCATTTTTGATCAGGATATGTCCTTCAATGCGCATATTAAGCAAATATGTAGGACTGCTTTTTTACATTTGCGCAATATCTCTAAAATTAGAAAGGTCTTGTCTCAGAGTGATGCTGAAAAACTAATTCATGCATTTATTTCCTCTAGGCTGGACTATTGTAATTCATTATTATCAGGTTGTCCTAAAAGTTCCCTGAAAAGCCTTCAGTTAATTCAAAATGCTGCAGCTAGAGTACTGACGGGGACTAGAAGGAGAGAGCATATTTCACCCATATTGGCCTCTCTTCATTGGCTTCCTGTTAATTCTAGAATAGAATTTAAAATTCTTCTTCTTACTTATAAGGTTTTGAATAATCAGGTCCCATCTTATCTTAGGGACCTCATAGTACCATATCACCCCAATAGAGCGCTTCGCTCTCAGACTGCAGGCTTACTTGTAGTTCCTAGGATTTTTAAGAGTAGAATGGGAGGCAGAGCCTTCAGCTTTCAGGCTCCTCTCCTGTGGAACCAGCTCCCAATTCAGATCAGGGAGACAGACACCCTCTCTACTTTTAAGATTAGGCTTAAAACCTTCCTTTTTGCTAAAGCTTATAGTTAGGGCTGGATCAGGTGACCCTGAACCATCCCTTAGTTATGCTGCTATAGACTTAGACTGCTGGGGGGTTCTCATGATGCACTGAGTGTTTCTTTCTCTTTTTGCTCTGTATGCACCACTCTGCATTTAATCATTAATGATTGATCTCTGCTCTCTTCCACAGCATGTCTTTTTCCTGATTCTCTCCCCTCAGCCCCAACCAGTCCTGAGCCTGGTTCTGCTAGGAGATTTTCCTTCCCACTGTCGCCAAGTGCCTGCTCATAGGGGGTCGTTTTGACCGTTGGGGTTTTTCTGTGATTATTGTATGGCTTTTGCCTTACAATATAAAGCGCCTTGGGGTAACTGTTGTTGTGATTTGGCGCTATATAAATAAAATTGATTTGATTTTGATTTGACTGTAGAAAAACCTACCTGCTGTTATGTCAAACATTTACAGTGGTAGACTAGATAACAATGTGAGATTCCACCATTTTTACCCGAGGCCAAAATATGGCCATTGGGTATTGCGAAGACTTTGCGTGCATGCATCTGTCTGTGCTCAGCATAACTCCATTCCTGTCACTGTCAGGGTCTTCAAATTCACAGGGAGCATTCTTGGGTCACAGAATAGACAAGTTTAAAGATGGTTGTGGCGACATCGGTACGAGGCATTTGACATGGCTTCGATTTTTCAGGAGTGGCATGCAATTTTTCCTTTGTGCGCCAGTTGGCTTATGTTATGTGTGAAGGGGCCTTTAGAGATGCTGCAGCTTAATGTCTTCTTGTAATATCACACAAATGATTCCCATTGACCTGATTAAAATCAGCTGTATCTGTACTTACAGTTCATCTCTTGCTGCCTTTCTTGTCTCATTGATAAAGATATGTAAAACAACATCCAGTTTGTCCTTGTTGCTAAGGTAAGTGGAAATAGTTGAAAAGAACATTTTATAGCAATCTGGGCAGAATAGTTTTTTTTCTTAATATACACCACAACTTTGACTTGAATAACATGAAACAAAGTGGCACATATTTCTAAGAAAAATTTTTTTTTGAATTTGATCCAGAGCATATTTTTTATTCAGGGTGTAGCCTTGGCAGGGCAGAGGTATGATGTTTCAGATGCTGTTCCCCTGTGTGTTCAAGTTAGCCCAGTTCATTCGTTCATTTTCTATACCTGCTCAGTCCAATCAAGGATCACGGGAGGCTTGAGTTTATCCCAGTAGTCACAGGGCATGAGGCGGGGTACACCCTGGACAGGACCCCAGTCTATCACAGGGCCACATACAGACAAACAAACACATTCACATACCTCCAGTCAATTTAAAGTTTCAATCCACCAAACCTGCATGTCTTTGGATGTGGGACGAAGCCGGGGCACCAGGAAGGAAACCCACGAAAACCCGCGGAGAACAGGCAAATTCCACACAGAAAAGGCTCCAGATGGGATCCGATCCCACAAACGTCTTGCTGTGATGCAACAGTAAGCCACTGTCCTGCCCTAACGCAGTTAATCAGTTTCACGGCAAACCATTTTTCCGTGTTAATTTGAGCGATTATTTGTCACAGCTCGCCTGGATTCCTGATCAACAAAAGCTGCTTTGTCAAAATTCAAGCTCGCCGTCACACATTTGTTGCTCAGTGCTGCAGGTGGATGACTGTTAGACTTCTTGGTGGAACTCGAAAGGCCTTGTTTTGACCATTCAGAGAGGTAGTGAGGAGCTGCCTTCTACATTCCTTTAGAGCAAATACCATCAAAGGGACACACTGAGGTAATGCTGCCAGAGCAGGAAGCAGACAGTGTGTTTGTCTGGACAACTTGGCTTTAGTCACTAGCAACTGGAAAAGCAATGGCAGAAAACTTCCCTGAGACAACTTGACTTCTTAATTCGTCTTTCTGAGCTGGGATAAGGGGCTAGTCTCCTTATCCTCCTTCCCGCTGTCGCCAAGTGCTTGCTCACAGGGGGTCGTTTTGACCTTTGGGGTTTTTACGTAATTATTGTATTATCTTGCCTTACAATATAAAGCGCCTTGGGGCAACTGTTTGTTGTGATTTGGCGCTATATAAATAAAATTGAATTGAATTGATAGTGTCTCACTCTCTGAGCCCCTGTGTGAAAACAGGATAGGAACTGTGATTGAGATTCAGCAGCGGTTTGGGGAGATGCGTGGTGGCTCAGACTGTCATTATAGCAGATGAATTAACTAGGTTTTACCTCTCAGAGGAGGGCTCCTTGCTTCACTGGTTGACTCTTAGCTTGGTTAGGCACATGTGCTGTCAGGGGAACCGGCTCATATGGTGTTGAGGCCATAGAACTGAGGATTTATCCCAGTCCAGTGCATCTCTGTGGTGTCATAACCTCCTGTTGAAGGATTTAAAATTGGCCTGTATTTTGCCACATACAAGGAAAAAAGTTTATTTCATTGCAAGAAATGTCTGTACCTGTATTTGAAGATGATAAATGTTAGTAAAATGAATAGACGTTTGGGAGAAGAAATGGTTTATTGCTTAAAGGTAGTTTTTCAAAATCTTAGAAATGTTAGAAATAAGGGTTCGATCGCTTACATAGTGAAAAATGTCATCGCTAGTTTTCAACCGACACAGTCGTCAGGGTCAAATAAGATAAATTAAAGCTACAGTGTGTTCTATTTCATGTCATCTTGTGGCACAGTTGCAGATATGAAGTCATCAGTCCAGATTTTGTTCCCTTTGATGACTTTGCTTCTTTGGCGATGGGGATTCATGCTCTCTTGCCGTCTCTTGTGATGTAAGATGTTCCATTTCACAAAAATGAGGATCCTCAAACTTAGTCTGCACTAGCAGCCAGTAGGCTGTGTGTAAAGGAGCAACCACTGATCCCACCTCTTTTGTTTCTTCAGTCTTATGGCTACACTGCAGAATGTAAAAGGTGGAGTAAGTGTGTCCCTTTTGGTCTATTTGTGGAGCAGATAATGGAAAAAATCGTGTATTTGGTGGTACAGGCATCAAATTAGGTGATTCTCCTGATATTACTCAGCATATGTATTTGATTGGCCACTTGAAAATTCAATATGGCGGCCACTTTCCCACATGGCCACTGAAATGACCTATCGAAGATAAGCTTTGCAAAGGAATGCTCCTATTTGAGCAATTAAAATGATACTGATGTCAAATTCCACTTAGTTATAGAGGCTGGTTTTAAAAAAAACAGAACCCATAAAAATTGTAATAAATCCTACAAAGGTGTTCAGTCTCCTTAAATAGGCATCCGGGCAGAAAGTCTTTTGACCAAGACATGCTGAGGAAGATGTTCCAGTTGTTTTTCCCAACATGTTTTGGTCAACCAAGGAAAAGACATTCTGCCTGGAGGGCTATTTTGAAAGAACATGACTTTTATGCAAAGCGAGCAAGATAACTGAAACTTTGGGGAATGATTGTACATAGGAAGTCCTTTGTAGGACTTTTTACAATTTTTATGGGTTCTGGTTTTTATTTATTTTTTGGGTCACCCTGTATAACATCTTTTTATTTGCTATTTATGGTTTTATGTTTTATTTTGATTATCTGGGATAGACTGGCATCTTGTCCAGGGTGTACCCCACCTCACACACTATGACTGTTGGGAAAGCTCTAGCTCCCCTTACTTTGAGCATACAGGTATAAAAAATGGGTGGATATTTTGCTAATGTGCCAAATTAGAATGAAGTTCTTTACATTTAGTATTAATTGTTTCCACTCAGCACTTGTTTTGAAAGTGTTCATCTCTTGAAACTACTACATGTAGGCCTATTAAAAAGGTGTGAAGTGTTGAATATATTGTTTTAATTTGTAGTATGTGGTCGAATGGCAATTTATGCCACTTAGAGTGTCATATTGTTGAAACATGAAAAATTTAATCTGATATACCTGAAAACCTACAATTTGATAACGAGATCACAACAATTTTATGGAAAAATTTTAGGCACCATCTTAGATATCACTGATGCTGTAAATTTTTTTTACAGCATTCCTTCCCACGGAGTTTTTCCTTCCCAAGGAGTTTTTCCTTCCCACTGTCGCCAAGTGCTTGCTCACAGGGGGTCGTTTTGACCGTTGGGGTTTTTCCGTAATTATTGTATGGCTTTGCCTTACAATATAAAGCGCCTTGGGGCAACTGTTTGTTGTGATTTGGCGCTATATAAATAAAATTGATTTGATTTAAAATTGATCCATGGTGATAGCAGCATTTCAATGCAATTTTTTTTCAAGATATTGTAAAATGGCCACCATCTTGGATTTTCAAGTGGTCATTTGGCCATATTTGGTAAGTACTATCTCTGGAATCTTCATGCCAAATTTGGTGCTTGTACCAGCATTTGCTCCATTTTGGTGAAAATTGATATTATTTGCTTCACTATATTGTACCAACATGGCAGTCCAATATGGCTGTTTCCATGAAGGGGCGTGGTCCCATGTACACATGAAGGGCTCATTCTAAGCTTATGAAAACACGTCAGTTCGTTGTTGCAGGTCATTGTGCACTAATGAACAGACATCGTAATTAATGCTGTATTCCATATTTGTTAATGAACCCCTAAATCTGAAACATTGTAGCTTCGAGTGTCAAATGTACTCGTCTGTGCACCACTGAGCATGTTGGTTTTAAAATGAGCTCGTTAGGCTCAGTACTGATGTATTTCTATTGCGAGACAGCAGAAAGTCAGCATTCTATTATAGAGCAACAAAAACAAAATGTCTAGCGCAGACCTTTTCTGCTCAGTGTTCAAATATCCCTTACATAGGCAGGTTCACAGTGCACGTACACTCTGCGTGTACACACAGGGCCAGTCATAGTTGTGTTTTTGTCTGCAAGTGTCTTGCATCAAGATTAAGATTCAGGCTTGGGCTCTGCCATCAGCAGTGTGTCTGTCTACGGGGAGACATACTGTACTTTTTGAGAGTTTCACCGACTCTGCAATGAACCTTGTGTCTTTAGAAAGGTCGGCCCATGAGGTGGAAAGGTGTGGAAACATTTTACACCAGGTTTTTACTCCTGCGCTGCTGTATGATGGCTTCATGTACTCATGTTTTCTGTGCTTAGTGTATGGTTGTGAGATCTGGACACCAACAATGTCACGTTTTTGGTACTTGGTCTTTCAGGAGGATCGTTATGTTTTGCTAAAATGACTTTGTGTCAAATGCGCAGTCAGGATCCAAAGCATGAGGTGGATAATGAGGCAGTACATGCTCCCAAACCTGATTTGACCTGACTGTTAAAGTTGCGGTCCAATGAAAGTTTTCACAAATTTCCCAATTTATTTAATGTTTTACATTACATTTTAAATTACAGCTAATTCTGTGAATGGTAAAGTATATATTTTGAGGGATTTCAGCATGAAGGAAGAAGCGGATACATAAAGTTCCTAGTTTACAATATAGAAAAGTACAAACCATGATAAATTATTGGTCTCACCACTGACTTATTTTGGCAAATCAATTTAAAAATGTTGTAACTGTAATTAACATTAATAATGACAACTTTTACAGTCGATTTGTTTGACTGTCATCTTGCCTCTGTCTAGCAAATATCCAGCAACGTTTTTAAGTTGTATGTATATTGTATAACTTGTGTGTGTGTGTGTGTGTATATATATATATATATAACCCAATCTGCATTGAGAATTGGCACAAGTTTTACGCTGGATGCCCTTCCTGATGCAACTCCAGTTTTACCTGGAGAAACACACATAGCTGCTGGTGTTCCAAAGAGGTCTCCCATCCAAGGACTAACCAGATCCTGCTCTGTTTAGCTTCTGAGATCTGACGGGATCAGGTTGACACAGAGCAGACCAGCTGCAAAATATATATATATATATATATATATATATATATATATATATATATATATATATATATATATATATATATATATATATATATATATAAATAACCTTCTAATGGAAGGCTGGGGAACGGAGTTCCCTTTTGCTTCAGTTTATACCCACATGGTTCAAAACTCTAAACTTCATATATGAGGGGCGATTGAGAAGTTTTGAGCCTGACCCAGTCAAAGTAGGGTGTGGTTCTGCATCTTTTGCATTCTGAGAAACTAACATTTCTTGAGAATATGTGAAGTTTGGACTCACTGGGTGCAATGTTGAGGGCCCCATCACATTTAGTATGAATGAACATGAGCCAAAACTTCACATATTCTCAAGAAATGTTGGTTTCTCAGAATGCAAAAGATGCACACCCTACTTTTGCTGGATCTGGCTCAAAACTTCTCAATCACCCCTGATAGGATTAAGATTTCTTTGAATCCTAAGAAATAAAATTATAGGGGTGCTAAGTAAATATTTTTTGTCAATTAAATTGTAAAAAAAACAAACAAACAAAAACATTTTAAGGATTTAAGGATTGGCACTGTTTGATATTTAGAAGTCCTTCTTTATTTTTACAGCACAGTTGCATATTTTTAGCCTGTAACTTAGATCATCTATAAAAGTCAAAAGCATACAAAAACTTTTAAAATATGAGCTCACTATAGACAATCATGTTTTTCCACACATAAATTAGCAGTCGTAAGGACACAAACACACAGTGCAATTGGCAGTTGGAAGAAATGCACAACTCTGACTTTTCTTTTTTTTTTTGTAGGAAGACTTTTATTGTGAAACATCCCCTGCAGCCTTTAGTAGGGGGGAAAAAGGCTTTCCTGACAGCTGTTGTCTGCTCCTCTTGTTCTTTAACGTTGTTTATTGTGATGGATTGTGCTCAAGGAATTGTAGGAAAGTCTTTCAGTCAGATTCCTTCTGGTATTGGGTATTAGGATCAATTGTTCATGCCTTTACTCGCCTCACTGCTGATTCTGTGGATTAGATCAGTCGATCCTCACTTTTCAGTTTGCTTTAAATGCGGACACGGCCTGTCTTGACTTTTGTAAAATGGAGAAAATCCGGCTTTCATATAATGTCTTACATGCTCTAAAGACGTCGAGGCGGTTCTGTGTTGCATGTCATAAATTGGACATCGGGTAAAATTGGATTTCACTGAGCTCTCTCAAAGATATCTCAGGGTGTTTCTCTCCCTTTCTTGTTTCAATCTTCTGTTCCTACCGTGTCCATCTTCATTTTTCCCTTCAGTGCATGTCACCAGTCTCTGTATTTCCTTCCCGTCTTTGTGGCTGTTCTCTCAGCCTCAGGGTTTCTTGGGGATCGACTCTGCCTTCAGAGTTTCTGGGAAGGTTCGCTGTCTTAGGCGAGGAGTAGCAGGAGCTCAAAGCAGACGTGTCTGAGTGTGTGTGTGTGTGTGTGTTTGCTCGCTTCCCCAGGCACTCATTAAGCTGATGTGTGAAGGTGTGTGTTTCCAGAGGCTGCAGGGAAAAACATGCACGCATATGGAGGTTAAAAGGCCCCTGATAGAGACATAATTTCCCAGCCTGGGGTGATGGGAGACTGTAACTTCATTAGCAGGTTCCCACTGAACAGATTAACTCGATTATACTCACCAAGTCTCACTGGTGACAGAGGTGCAAAGGTGCAAGTGTCACACCTGGTATGAAAATTATGCATCACTTCCCCCTTTTTCTTTTGTTGTGTGCGTCTGTGTGTGTGTGGTTGGATTTGTGGGGGGGGGGGGGGGGGGTTGTGAGAGGAAGGCAGGTAGACAGGGAGTCTTGGTTGGTACACCTGGGTCATTTTCTCCTCTGTAATTTGCAAAGTGACTTAACCTGAGTTAAGGACCACATACGAATTTAGAGACTCCTTTCTGTAATTTGGCGGATGGAAGTCACACTCTTGATTTGAAATGTACATGTTACTACATGTGCTTCTAAACACTTATTTCCATTGTGGCCCATTTAAAAATCAAATACAGAATAGAAGTAATAATAAAATAAAATAATAATAGTGATTATAATAATAGTGTACATATGATAAGAACATAAACAATTTAAAATACATGAAGACAGTAAATTAACATTAAACTCACACGCCATTCCAACTCATTATAGAAACTTTGCATAATTTATTACCACCCTTGAAAAATGTCAGCTACCTATTTTATAAACACTACTCAATCTAGAGCCTGTGGATCCCCAGAGACAATGCACTTGTTTATTTTATTTTATTTTGCAGACAAAATTGGAGTTGACCAAGTGGGCATAAATCAGAAGAACATGCACACACCATCCAAAAAGGACCCATGTCAGATTCAGACACCAAACTTTTTCACTGTGTGGCAGTACTGCAATCACTGTAGTTCCCACCACCACATTAATGTTGGTTTGTGTAATAAATTGCTGTTGCGTAATATCAAATACATTATCATCATACACACATGGATAAATAAATAAAAAACAATCAGTCTGTTGCATCATTAATCAACGTACATATGCATAATGGTGTGTGACAGCTGTGACTCGTACTAAGCAAATATAAACTGATATGAAAAATAGAGAAAATTATTTTACATCATCTTATCTAATTACATTTCTATTTTTTGAAAAAAAAAAATACCGTGATGGGAATGTTTGTTTCTGATTAGAATTTAATTGCGTGACAAATGAATATCTTATATCTTATGTTCACATAATTAGCCCATTAATCATATTGGACAGGAATAAAAAAAAAACAACAACCCTATTGTTAATTACTTCAACAGTCAAATAAATGTTTTAGTCAAACACTGTTTGCACATTTTGTAGTCTGAGTATTTGCTTATTTTCTCTGTTTTACATGCAAGTTAAATTTATTCTGGCTGTTATTCTGTTAGACAAAACAATTTGAAGCCATTACATTTGGCTGCAAGAAAAAACCTTTTAATTTTTAAAAATACTTTCTTTGGATTTGTAATTGAATTCAGCGGTTTTTCTGGGAAAAATTAGCAAGGGGGCGCTGCGCGGGAGCGAAGTGACCAACCTTGGGTGGTGTTAACAGTGCAGAGCTTTTGAAAATTTGACGTCAAAATAGGGCATTCTGAGGCTTCTTGGGAGAGCAAAACAACAACAGAGCGTAGAAGCTGCGTGAAATAACACGTTTATTTTGCCATTTTTTTTTATATTTCGGAAAACATACAGGCTTGCGATTTCCTGGCATCAATGTTATGTATTTATGGAAGAATTGATCACAGAGGGGAAGGCTGTATGCTAGGAATAATGCTTAAAAAATCTTTTGGCAAAAACAAGTGGGCACGGCTCCCCTATTTCCCAGTTTAGAAAACCCCCGGGGATTAAAAAACAACAAATTTTAATAAATGGACTGATTTTTGTTAAAATTGCTAATAAACAAAATGGAATTGTATTTTTTTGATGATCGTTTGTTTTCCTGCAGGTGTATTGAACTCGTTCCAGAAAGGCCCGACAGGGTGCAGGTTTTCTTTGCTTTTCTGGAACAAGTTGAATACCCCTGTTTTACCCCTGTTTTATATATATATATATATATATATATATATATATATATATATACAGTGAGGAAAATAAGTATTTGAACACCCTGCGATTTTGCAAGTTCTCCCACTTAAGCCTAGTTTACACATAGACGGTTTTGTCGGCGGGCAGTACATAGACCGAAGTTCGCGGTAGTTCCGGCTGTTTTTGCGGTGGAAAGGGGCGGAGCATTTTGCCGGCGTTTTGGCCGCCGTACTATCCGCAAATACGCGGATAAAATGCAGCTAAATCCACCGAATAAAGTGGCGTTTTGACGCCGTAGCATCCGGCACACGTCAGGCAACGGGGGTTAATACCCAGTTCTATCCTTTACAATCGCAGGTTAAGACACGCGTGAGAACGGCGGTGTTCTGCTGCCACCGATAATGCTCTGTGTACTGCTGGATTTATCCAGGCAAATCCTGCGTTACTCTAGGAACTTTTGCATATAGGCACCACCCCCAGAGTATAATAGGCTGAAGCCTCTGTCACTTCAGGGGGAGGGAGATCATCCTCAGCCTTTTCTTCTTCCTTTCCCCCTCCACCACAGGGCTACCCTCTGCTTCTGAACCAGACCTGTTGGTAAGTCCTTGCCACTGCCAATTTTCTTTTAGGAGGCATACTGGAGCTTCTCTGCAAAAATATCTGGAGCTGGCTGCGAGTGAGAGGCCTGCATGCAGTGTGCTAGCGTTTTTATATTGACCGCCGCCTATCGGCCGTTTGGAACACCGTTAACTGGGAGGTGGCATTTAGAACGGTGTACTGTCCGCTAGCGCCGCCGTTTTGTCTGCCTCTGTCGCCGGTTAAAATGCCCTTGAGGACGCCGATGTGGGCTCTATCGCCGTTTTACACGCCGTTGATTAGGGATACAACGCCGGCCGCCAATTACGGCGGAGTAAACTGCGGCACTACAGGAAGGAGCAGGATGAAACGGCGATTAAAAAGTATCATATGCCGTTGTTCGCGTTGTCTCCGTTGTCACGCAAATTCTCCGGGAGTGCTCCCGGAATTATTCGACGTGTTGAATAATTTTTTCGACGATTCCCGGTAAAGCCGGAACTAAGCCACACCCCCTAGTGCCAGCGTTAACAACGGCGTGTGATCCTTAAGACGGCCAAAAACTCTTCCGGGACGCTTCCGGGAGCTCTTATCGTCTATGTGTAAACGGGGCTTTAGAAATCATGGAGGGGTCTGAAATGTTCATCTTAGGTGCATGTCCACTGTGAGAGGCATAATCTAAAAAAATAAAATAAAAAAAAAAATTCAGAAATCACAATGTATGATTTTTTTAAATAATTTATTTGCATGTTACTGCTGCAAATAAGTATTTGAACACCTACCAACCAGCAAGATTTCTGGCTCACACAGACCTGTTAATTTTTCATTAAGAAGCCCTCTTATTATGCACTCTTTACCTGTATTAATTGCACCTGTTTGAACTTGTTACCTGTATAAAAGACACCTGTTCACACACTCAATCAATCACACTCCAACCTGTCCACCACAGCCAAGACCAAAGAGCTGTCTAAGGACACCATGGAAAAAACTATAGACCTGCACAAGGCTGGGATGGACTACAGGACAACAGGCAAGCAGCTTGGTAGAAGACAACAACTGTTATGATTATTTATTAGAAAGTGGAAGAAACACAAGATGACTGTCAATCTCCCTCGGTCTGGGATTCCATGCAAGATCTCACTTTGTGGGGTAAGGATGATTCTGAGAAAGCTCAGAACTACACAGGAGGACCTGGTCAATAACCTAAAGAGAGCTGGGACCACAGTCACAAAGATTACATTAGTAACACATGATGCTGTCATGATTTAAAATCCTGCAGGGCAGCAAGGTCCCCCTGCTCAAGCCAGCACATGTCCAAGTTCACCAGTGACCATCTGGATGATCCAGAGGAGGCATGGGAGCATGGGGGTGGAAACGTCATACTCTGGGGGTGCTCTTCTGCGAGGGGACAAGACGACTGCACCATATTGAAGGGAGGATGGATGGGGTCATGTATTGTGAGATTTTGGCAAACAACTTCCTTCCCTCAGTAAGAGCATTGAAGATGGGTCATGGCTGGGTCTTCCAGCATGACAATGACCCCAAACACACAGCCAGGGCAACTAAGGAGGGGCTCCGTAAGAAGCATTTCAAGGTCCTGGAGTGGCTTGGCCAGTCTCCAGACCTGAACTCAATAGAAAATCTTTGGAGGGAGCTGAAACTCCAAACCTGGAAGATTTGGGGAAGATTTGGAGAAGATCTGTATGGAGGAGTGGACCAAAATCCCTGCTGCAGTGTGTGAAAACGTGGTGAAAAACTACAGGAAACGTTTGACCTCTGTAATTGCAAACAAAGGCTACTGTACCAAATATTAACATTGATTTTCACACGTGTTCAAATACTTAATTGCAGCAGTAACATACAAATAAATTATTAAAAAAAAATCATACATTGTGATTTCCGGATTTGTTTTTTTTTGTTTTTTTTTTTTTTTAGATTATGTCTCTCACAGTGGACATGCACCTAAGAGGAAAATTTCAGACCCCTCCATGATTTCTAAGTGGGAGAACTTGCAAAACCGCAGGGTGTTCAAATACTTATTTTCCTCACTGTATATGGAGTCTATGGTCAAAACGTGTAGACGCTCCACATACACGTTGTAGAAAACCTGACAAATCCATCTCACATTATGACATTTCCTGACCCAAATGCTCCATATCTCAGCCACAGGTGAACCCTGCAGTCTTATGGAATGACAAGCCAAAAGGTTGCATGTCCAATCTAGATTAGAAGCCCCCTCTCTCTGCCTGTGGTGATCCAATAATGCAAACCTATTTGCCAGCAGCAGAAGCACTAATCCTGATCACAAGACTGTTCCTAACTCGACCTTAAGAGACAGATATTTATTTATTTATTTATTTTTTGAGTGGTTGATTTTATTAAAGGCCATGTGGAGAGGGCATCAGTTCTCCACACAGGGAGCTGATCCCAGGCACACAAAAGCTTGACAACAGGACCTGCAACAGGAAGCTCTCCACCCTCTGTACCGCCAGAGGCCAAAAACACTGTGAGCATAGTGGCTGCTGAGATAATAACACAGCATGGCGTGGCACCAGCTTTTATGTTGATAGAACCAGTAAAGATCCGCCTCAGAGGCTGGCCTTCGGATTGCTGGTGCCTGGTGGCTCGACTCTAACCTGCGCCACACATGGTGCCGTGATATGACCAGAGGAAATGTGAAAGCTGCAATTTCCCTAAAATTACATCGTGTGTCCATCCCCTTTAGCATCAAAATATGTTGGTGCTGTCATTGTAATGAGTAATATCAGTTTCAAAACACTCACAGAACTCTTAAATCCATCGTTGCCATCACCACCACACCATCATTTTCATAAGTGCAAGCGTCACGTCTGGGTTTGTTGAATCCAAAAGTCGGACTTGGACTTCTTCATTTCTTTGTATTTTATTAGAAATGCAGCTCCGCAGGATCGTTGTAAACCTGGACTGTCGGCGTGAGAGCGACAATAACACAGCTGCTGCCGGCGGGGCGTTCTCTATCCCGTCTCAGTGTGTCGGCCCTTCATCAGGCTGCACCTTCACCTCGACCGAAATACACGACTGTGGAGGTGATGAGTGCAAGCAAGTGCACGTGCATATGTGTGTGTGCTTTCTGAAGCATCTGTAAGTCAGATAAAATTGCTTCGCTGCACGTCTGACACAAGGCTTAGGAATGCTTTTTAGTCTGGTCTGGCACTAAAGCCGTGCTTGTGAATGCTATTGCATTTTGTCTCTGGAGAATACAGAACGCACACACATATGCCGAGTAAAGATGTTCTGTTGCAACACGTGGAGGCAGACAAGGCCATTACAATGCATTACAGGATAAGATGTAAGACAATTCATCAAAGTGGCCTTCGCTACAACTCCCTTAAGGGATTTAAAGTGTTTAATCTGAAGTACGCAGCTTCATGTGGAAGGCTCAGACACTTCTAACAGGTTCAAAGAAACAAAACTCCACATTCTCCCCTTAATGAAGCCCCCAAACTATAAAACAATGGGGCAATGAAGATGTGTAATGATAACTATATCTTCATTAATGCCTATTTCAGTGACACCCTTTGAATTATACATGAGGTGCATTTCAAAGTATACTACATATCTATTCAGGAACTATTCAGAGAATCTTTTAAAGATTTTATGTCATTGAAAGAATAATAATAAAAACCCCAAACATTCTTGGTTCCCAGCTTCTCAAACTTAAGAAATTAGTGTTTCCCCCCCCTCAAAATTGAGTTTTGAACTGTTTGAACTTCACCTTTAGCTCTGGAAAATGGTCAAATGTTTACACCCCCTGCATACATTTGAGCCCTATAATGCGTGACCCAAGAAATGTATGTATCAAAAATGATACATATGGCATTATAGGGTTAAAGGGTAAGTGAGAAAATCACTTAATCAAGAATAAAAGAGCAAATTTACAATGGAAAGAATCTTTATTTAAAGACTCATTTGAATAGATATTTGTAGGGCAAAGAGAAGAATTTAAATCTTTAGGGGAAAATATGGTCTTATTAGGGTGTCACTGTTGAAACTTTTAAAGAGAAGCTGAAGACCCATCAGTAGAGGTTTGCTTTTAGTGAGTTTTGTGTCATTGCTGTGAAAGGTGCTGTATAAATAAACTTTACTTACTTACTTAATGGTTAGCATTATTATTATTATTAATTATGATCAAAATTTACATTGTCTGGAAAGAAAAAGTTCCCCTGAAGGGCAAAATTTCAAAACAACAGATGACCTTGAACTAGTTACGGTAGCGACCCATACGTCCTGTGATAGCGACATCATAGATCACGTGGGGCTTCCCCCAACTTACGCGAGGGATGCTGGGAAGCACACTGTGACAGCCAATCAGAGTACAGAACGGCACGGCAACATCACCTCATCTGGTTGTTCACATCAACAATAAATCAAAGATGATGAAAAACTCTCAGAAATGGCTTATTTGTACATAAAACTATTATCTTTCTCAAATATTTTGTAAAAGTTAGCAAGAACAAAACATTTCTAAATCTAAAACTGGGATTACACTTCTGAAGTGATTATGTATGTATGTATTGTATGTATGTGTGTGTGTGTATATATATACAACCCCTGGCAAAAATTATGGAATCACCGGCCTTGGAGGATGTTCATTCAGTTGTTTAATTTTGTAGAAAAAAAGCAGATCACAGACATGACACAAAACTAAAGTCATTTCAAATGGCAACTTTCTGGCTTTAAGAAACACTATAAGAAATCAAGAAAAAAAGATAGTGGCAGTCAGTAACGGTTACTTTTTTAGACCAAGCAGAGGAAACAAATATGGTCTCACTCAATTCTGAGGAATAAATTATGGAATCACCCTGTAAATTTCCATCCCCAAAACTAACACCTGCATCAAATCACATCTGCTCGTTGACATTGACCCTATGTCATGAAATTGACCCTATGTGTCTTTTTGCAAGGAATGTTTTCACAGTTTTTACTCTATGGCAAGATGCATTATCTTCTTGAAAAATGATTTCATCATCCTTAAACATCAGAAAAGTGTCCAAAATATCAACGTAAACTTGTGCATTTATTGATGATGTAATGACAGCCATCTCCCCAGTGCCTTTACATGACATGCAGCCCTATATCATCAATGACTGTGGAAATTTACATGTTGTCTTCAGGCAGTCATCTTTATAAATCTCATTGGAACGGCACCAAACAAAAGTTCCAGCATCATCCCCTTGCCCAATGCAGATTCGAGATTCATCACTGAATATGACTTTCATCCAGTCATCCACAGTCCACGATTGCTTTTCTTTAGCCCATTGTAACCTTGTTTTTTTCTGTTTAGGTGTTAATGATTTTTGAGACATATTGCTTTACGTTTTCTGTCTTGACGCTTTGATGTCTTCCTTGGTCTACCAGTATGTTTGCCTTTAACAACCTTCCCATGTTGTTTGTATTTGGTCCAGAGTTTAGACACAGCTGACTGTGAACAACCAACATCTTTTGCAACATTGCGTGATGATTTACCCTCTTTTAAGAGTTTGATAATCCTCTCCTTTGTTTGAACTGACATCTCTCATGTTGGAGCCATGATTCATGTCAGTCCACTTGGTGCAACAGCTCTCCAAGGTGTGATCACTCCTTTTTAGATGCAGACTAACAAGCAGATGTGATTTGATGCAGGTGTTAGTTTTGGGGATGAAAATGTACAGGGTGATTCCATAATTTTTTCCTCAGAATTGAGTGAGTCCATATTTTTTTCCTTTGTTTGGTCTAAAAAAGTAACCGTTACTGACTACCACAATCTTTTTTTCTTGATTTCTTATAGTGTTTCTTAAAGCCAGAAAGTTGCCATTTGAAATGACTTTAGTTTTGTGTCATGTCTGTGATCTGCTTTTTTTCTACAAAATTAAACAACTGAATGAACATACTCCGAGGCCGGTGATTCCATGATTTTTGCCAGGGGTTGTATATATACGTTATGTTAATGGAAAACCATTTTCAAAAGGTGTAATATTTGCAAAGGTGCCAGTTGGGTTCACTTCATTCTGGTACACAATTAAAAACAATTTTTTTGACATTTTAAAGCTCAGTGGGACATACGCTTTTGTAAATAAGAGTTTAAACTCATTGCTTGACTTGTGTTGTATAGGCGAACATATAAGTAGCAGATAACATGTAACAAGATATTCCTGAGTAGATGAAATGGCACTGCTGTTCAGGATGAATAATAATTTGACAAAATATGATTAGACCATATCGGAATAGATGAAATGGTACATTACTGTTCTTTGTGTGTCTATCTGGGATGTCTGTGGGAACCTTGTGTAAATGTGTGAGAGAATGTTGTCTAAATGTATTCTCTGTACAAAGATCCATCCCACACTGACAAAACTCTCACTGACCACACATCAACTGTACACAACAAGAAGCTGTGTGTTGCATTTATGCCTGAAGGAGGTAGATTAATATTAAGTTATTGTGGATTGCTCCTTTTGTGCTGTATCTGCCAGAGGTCTGCTCGGCTGCGTTGGTCTCACAGCTTGTTTTACTCTCACTCCATCGTGCTCAGAAAGTCATTCTTAAGTGGAGGAGGTATAAGCGCTGCGGGTTAAAAAAGGTGATAATACTATTACGGCTCGTCAGGCTTTGGCTCTGTGCGTTGTACTTTTTGTTTTGTTTTTTCACGCTGTGCTCTTTTCATCCTGCATTCATACGCGGATCGACCTGATCCGTCCTTATGACAGCATGCTTTCCCTGAGGCTGCATGTTCACAGGGGGGCCTCTCTTGACTCAAATGCCTCCTTTTCCACAATATTGTAAGTGAAAACACTGTGGCATGTTCTTGGCAGCTGTGAGAATTTTATGGTTTTTTTTCATGAGGACAAATGCCCCCCCCCACAAAGCAGTGCCACGCTTCAGAACCTTTTTCAGGATCCACATATCCAACACCAATGATTTTCATATGTGTGTTTAGAGCTGGTGTAGATGTAAAGGAGGTGGTTAGTGAGCTCAGGCGTACTCTCCTGATGATCTGTATGGTAGAAAAGCTGCAGAGCGGATGTCCTGTTCTGTAAAGTAAGACAGATCGCACCTGCACCAACATGAAAATGATAACCCGTTTTGCCAACACTCACTTTATATGAACATAAATACTTGTTTTATAAAAAATAAAATAGACATCTTTCTTGACCTCATATTTAACTGTTGACAGCACTGTAACGGTAAACTTACAATTTCTAACCTACATTGTTTATAAATGTAACTGTTAAATTCTTTCTAACATTTTAGCTGTCAAAATTCTAATTATCATAATTATTAGAACAGGATGAAAAAAGTGTCTTCAAAAGTGGACCTTTAATCTAGTGCTATTGTATTCGCCCCTGGCTTGCTGTTTGGGCAGAAGAATGGGTAATGTTTAATTTATGCAGAAAACACGACCAGATTGACAGGTAAGAAAATTTTATCAGCAGTTTTACATCATGTCGTCCACAGAAAGAGACTGCAGGTGCATTTGGGTGGGGAAAAAAAGGCGTTAGTATTTGCGCTCCGCAGATCAGCTGTTTTTAATGACGCGCACAGAGCGGCACAGAGTTTTAAAGTTAAAAAAAAAAAAAGCGTAAAAATGTGCAGCAAGTGGGGAAGTGGGCAGTTCAATCGAACCCCGACCTCCTCCTGCATCTCATCTGGACACCTGTTTTAAAGCTGTGATCGGGCCATCACAAAAAAATAATAGTAACACACAGAGACTTGGAGAAGTAACTTTAATCTGATTACTGATTTGGAAAATTAACCCATTAGATTACTCGCTACTGAAAAAAGCAGCGCGTTACTAAGTAACGTGTTATGGCCCAGTCACATGGCACACGACGATTCCTGAACGAAGGGAAAAAGTAAAAAAATGTCACTATTCCTTGAGGAAAAAGTGGACGAAAGAGCTTTTATCACCGAACAGTCTGCGAAGCAAGAACGCAAAAGGGACGAAAGAGGAACATAACAAAAGAGAAGCTGACGATCTTGACGCTTTAACGAAACGCGCCTGCAGCCACAGCTGGAGCAGTGTGTGTCTGCATCTCTGCGTTCCAGGACTCGGTGCTGGGACGGAGCTCATAGTGCCCGAGTCCTGGAGAAACTGCAAACAGAAGCTGTGGAGATCTGTGTGCACGTCAGTGGACTACCTGCTCTGGTTCCTCGTCCAGAACAAAAGAAGGATCATCTCCATCATCATCAGAATCCACACTGTCTGTCGACACGTTGCGTGCTCCGTCTTGCTCCAATTTAAAAAAAAAAAGTGTGCTGTGGTCACTGTTGTATCACTGTATTATGTTCTAAACCATATATATTGATTTATAGCAGAAAACTGTCAAAAGGGAGAATAAATATAAATATAAGTGTAAAGATGATTGAATATATCAGAGCAGTAAATTAATAAGTGCGTGAACGCGCGCATTGACTCACATGTGCGGTTATTTCCACCAGCTGATCACTGATCCACAACGTGAATTCTGTCTTCCAGAACAGCTCTTTATATAATCATTTTGATTCATCTACCTGTTGTCACATGTACAGAAGGACTGGATTATCATTCCTACACTCATATTGTTATATTTAATACAAAATAATAAGTGCACGCAGCAGCTCCTGCTGCCGCTGATGCTGCATTCAAGTACTGTCGGAAATTACACAACTTTTTTGTTGTTTCAAATTCAACAGTTGCTTGTGGCAAAATAATTTATTATATCCACACAAAAGATTAATTCTGGCCTATATAAGGTAAACAATAACATTACAAAAACTACACAAACGATTAAAAAATGTCAAGAACAACAGCAAAACGAAACACAGACGAACTGAGGTTTTTGTTGCCCTTCGTTCAAATTTTTCAACAGTTTAAAAATCCTGACGAGGTTCCAGCTGCAGGAACGAAGCTGCGCGAAGGTTAAACGATGCCAACGACAGTCAACGAAAGTCCAGATTTCTTGTTTCGTCAGAGCTTCGTCACCCTTCGTTAAGTGCCGTGTGACTGGACCATGGCCATCACCTCTTATTTTCCCACTCTCCGCTCCACGGCATCTCATGTTGTCCCGTGTCAAATCAATACCGGCCTCAAGACTGGGCAGGTCCGCCGGTGTCTCACAACTTCGCTACACAGATGTATATACCCAGACACGTTCTGCTTCACTGTGTTTTGTGTGCAGGTTTGTAACGTGTGTGTGTGTGTGTGATGAGAGATGGGTATAGAAAAGAAAGCAGAAGCTGGGGGAGCCAGCTCGGCTTTTGTTGAATTTGCATAACTAATGTTTTGTTTAACAGAATTGTGTCTACACAGAGTATCAGCTGTGATCGCAAATATTGTCATGAGGATGAGTTTGGGAAACTCTCAAAATGCTTCATGCTGGGATAAACCGAGCTTCTGTATGTATTCATTACTCTGGTGGTTCCAGCTAATGAAAAGATTAAAACGGTCATTATGTTTTCTCAGATGCCTGCAAAGCTCCACAACAATTTCTAACAAACTATAAGAATGAGTCGTGATTACAGTGAATAAACAGAGATGGGATTTTTTACGTCATCTCTTGTGATAAACCTGTTTGTGACTTACATTTAAAAAAAAGAAAGGGGGGGGGGGGATTGGAGACATGGGGACTGTACATATTTTTCTCCTGAGTGTAGGTTATATGGTTGTTTGTCATCCAGACACACATGAGCTCCAGAGAAAGCTCTGTGATTACCCTCCAGCCCCAGGGAACGTATAGCTTTCTGTGACCTGCTCCGTCAGCACCAAGAACGACATTTATCACACACTGTACTGCTAAGCCACACTGTACGTAACGAGGAACACAAATATGTACATAATGACCAAACCCCAGTGCTATCATGAAACTATAGATCGTAGCTATAGTGGAGAATTTTTAGGTGACCCTAATTGGTTGACTTTCAAGCCAAGGCTGTAATTAAACACTTTTTTTTTCCATTGAGTAATGTTTCAGTTATTATTTAGGGCTTTAACAACTACAACGCTATACGAATCAATAGCCACAGCACCCACCACATTCTGTATTTCTGGTTATTTTTATATATATAATATATATATATATATGCATTAATGATATTTTTTTAGGCTTAATGAAAAATCTTCAGCTGTCTTTGTATTGCTTTTATGATATTGCAAGAAATGTTATTTATTCTGATAAATTTATTGAACATATCAGTATACACAATGAGGCAGTGTAACACTCAATAATCATGAAGTTTTCCAGGGGTGTGAATTTAACACTGAGGGGACTGTATACATATATACAGTGCCCTTCAAAGGTATTTAGCCCCTTGTTATTAAACACATTTTAATTTGTATTTCCATTTCAAATACAAAAAGTAAATCAGACTTCTCATTATATAAATTTCTAAAAATATTTTTCTTAAACTCAAACCAAATCTCCACATAAATTGACATAAATAAATAAGTAAATTAGTTAGAAATATAAAACCCAAGTAATGGGCCCTTTTGGTATAATACCTGTAAATAATCAGTTTTATGGCCAGTTTTCTTAAGACAAGTCAGGGGATGGATACATGAACATTTCCAAGTCACTCAATATGTCTTGGACTTTATTTACATCAATTATGAAGAAATACATACAGTATGGCACACTATGGTAAATCTGTGTGGAGTAGACAGTTCTCAAAAACAGAGTGAGGAAAGCCACCAAGACACCCAGACAACCCAGGAGAAGTTAAGTCTCTGGCTGTGATTGGAGAAATTGTGCAGAGTGCATGTTTTGCATTTTGTATCACCAGTTGTACAGCTTCATGATGAAGTGAAGCAGAGAAGTACTTTCTTTCACCAATACATCAAATCGAGGCTTACATCTCAGATGTGCCTTCTGGGAAATTGTTGCTGAACTTTGAGGTCTTCTTAAGAAAATAGTGATTTACTTTTTGTATTTGAAATGGCATAAAATTAAAATGCGTGAAATACTAAGGGGCCCAATACTTTTGGAGGGCACTATATGTGTGTGTGTGTGTGTGTGTATATATATATATATGATATTCCCCATATTATAAATATAAATTTAGTTTCTAGAAATATGTATAAGATGTGCGCCACTTTAAGTAACTAATACTGCTTTTGTGTTATCATCTGAAACTCCAACTGAACCTTTACTGTGTTTTTCTTCTAATAGTCACTGCGCTACTACTTACAGTGCGCCTATAATGGCGAATGAATTTTAAACAAATGAAACGGTAAGAGTGCTGAGCCAGCAGCGCTGTAAATTAATCTCATTATGCAGTCCATGTACACACCTCTGGTAAATTATTTATTTATTTTAAATTTGTGAAGGAACTTCATTGCAAATTTAAGGCAGTGATGTTGAACCAAAGTTCTAAAGAAAAGCTGTGGAGCAATTATCAAAGCTGAATAACTGTCAGCTTTCCTGATTAATTAAACACGCACAGCTTTATATTCACAAACACACACACATATATACACACACATACCGTACTGTAATTCAACCTCAGAGCTCCATAAGTTACATCCATAATGCACAGCACGCTACTGCGTAGTGGCAGTTAATATTACTGAATCACTGTGATGAATAACTGCAGGTGAAATGGCTTTAATGCGGTCCTGGTCCTGTCTTATTGTTTGATGGTTCACGATAACCCTCCAGGAAGCACAAGGTTGTGCTGCTCATTGAACAGTGCTCTTCACAATTCTATTTACAGTCAACACATTCATAATGTGTCTGAAAGCAATTTTGTCTTCATTCCTTATAATTGATTTACGTTAATTCATTTATAAACTACAGGGCCGCTGATTTAAAAACAAACAATACAATCTGCAGTTCAGTCTTTACTGAGCAACTTGGTTGTGCCGGCAAAAATCCAGTATCATGCATCCCTAATAACAATGGGTAATAACAGCTGGTATAATTTCTTGCAACAAAAGAGCACAGTGAAATGTAAAAAAAAAAAAAGCATTACTATTGAGGAGAATGTTCTGGGGAGGGGGGTCATCTTTTCAGTCAAAGTGAATCTAACTGGGGAATTATTGATTTTCTACGGAACCTGGGAGACGTCACTTAATGTAATAATTTTTTTCTGGCCATGATAATTTGTGCATACGTTTTCCTGTAATTGAACCCTCGAATTAATAAAGTGTGCTCTCAAATTAATAAAATGCGCACGTTTTCTTGGTCGTGATAATTCGTGCACACGTTTTCCTTTAATTGGGCCCTCAATTTAATAATTTGTGAGCACATTTTCCTTTAATTGGGCCCTTAATTTAATAATTCGTGCACACATTTTCCTTTAATTGGGCCCTCAAATTAATAAAACGTGTGCACGTTTTCCTTTAATTAAGCCCTTAAATTAATAAAACGAGCGCACGTTTTCCTTTTGTTCCAAATGAACTCTATAATATGACGTAAATTGTCATACTCATGATGGGGAGACGCTTTGCTCTCAGCATCCTTTTTAATGTGCTTAAACTCCAGATGATGCCATGCTGGGTAGCCAGAGTTCTTGGTATGTCCTTGCGTGCCCAAACCATGATATACACTGTCCAGATCCATTTCTAATGGGGAAATGTATTACACTGTCTCCTGGTTTGTTGGCTAATAGCCAACATTTATGTGTCAAGACAATATTGAGTAATTGAGTACACGTTTTACAAATCGTGGCCACGTTTAAGTAGATCGTGCCCTTGTTTTACTCATACAATGCTTAAAACGTATGCACAATATAATAAAACGTACACACAATATAATAAAACGAGTGCACAATATAATAAAATGTGTGCACAATATAATAAAATGTGTGCACAATATAATAAAACGACCACACAATATAATACAATGTGTGCACAATATAATAAAACGTGTGCACAATATAATAAAACGTGTGCACAATATAATAAAATGAGTGCACAGTGTAATAAAACGTGCGCACAATATAATAAAATGTGCGCACACTATAATAAAATGAGTGCACAATATAATAACCGCACAATATAATAAAACATGCGCACAATATGATAAAATGTGCGCACACTATAATAAAATGAGTGCACAATATAAGAACCGCACAATATAATAAAACATGCGCACAATATGATAAAATGTGCGCACACTATAATAAAATGAGTGCACAATATAATAACCGCACAATATAATAAAACGTGTGCACAATATTATACAAATAATGGATGGTAAGTTATACTGGACTCAGCTATGCCTCGTCCAGTATAACTTTTCTTCATCCAATATTTCTCTGTGTTGGACGACTTGCCATCCATCAATTGTTCTCCACCCCCCTCCCAAATTAAGCAAACAACAAAGAGTCAAGTAAATTAGATCAATTTATTTTGTTGTGAACAGCATATGAATGCTTCTAAAATGTCAGTAGCGTGCTTGTCTACCTTCTTAGTGTTTTTGGCATCCTTGGAGTTCAATATTTCCAGCAGTTCCTCCTCTGTGAACTCAGCAAACCTCGCTGGCAGATGATTTTCTGCTGTTGTTGACATGTTTGTTGACATTTTTTCAACCAGCGTCTGTCAGCAAGTTCCTGACCTCCGTTATGTCATTAGTGATGTCATCTCATGTATAATTGTATGCCGCGCTCTGATTGGCTAGCTGTTGGCAGTAAGCTCTAACGCTATTGGTCAGTGGGAACCGATCCAATATAACTTTTGGTCAAAGCCTTTTTGGATCCCTTTGGATCCAACGTAACTTTCTGGCACCAAGCATGCCAAAATACAGGTAAATGATGGACAGAAAGGCTGATCTGTGATTGGCTATTGTAATCTGAGTGGAGAACATAATAAAACGTGCGCACAATGTACTAAAATGTGCGTGCAATATAATAAAATGAGTGCACAATTTAATAAAATGTGCGCACATTCTCTCCACATGCAAAACATTTTGCAATGACACTTCCAGGGCTCTGTAATTTTCAACTCAAACATAGCGATTACAAGAGCTGTAAAGCCTCAGTGGGTGTCAACGCCAGCCTGCGGCTAAGATGGCAAGGTAAGCAGCTAACTGTATAATCAGTCGTCTTAAAAAATTTATCTTTAGCGAAGTCAATATGTGTACGTTTATGTCTGCAGGCAAATGGTCCATGCAACTGGATACTTCTAATGACATTTATTGTCAATTGATTTTGGGACTAGAAACAGTTTAGTTTGAGTGTTTCTTTTTGCCCTGTCCAGTAGCATTAATTAGCTGGTTGGCCCACAGCGGTGTTTGCCTTCAAAAATCAATAATGCTTTGATTGTATTGATTTTTGTCCCGAGTGAAAAGATGGCAGCCCCCCACCTCCCAAAAACACATAAAGCCCACGTTGACAAATGTCACAGAGTTCTGCTTTAAGTCGAAGCTTAAAAATAGAATACACAGATATTTAGCTGAATTCCCTCAAAGTGTAGACAGCTCCCATGTTGCCTGAGTGTAAATGAGTATTATCTGTTTTGATGGATTTCCAAAAATAAACTAAACTTTAAAGTCAGAAAACTTCGATATTTCTTTTTACTCCAGATCCTGGAGGAATCATTTCAGCCAGAGTTTCTTTCCACAGGCGCGCACTCCGTCACGTTGTCGTGTGCCAGTTATATCTTGCTCATCTTTAGCTTGAGGATATAAAGGCAATTTGATGATCAATCCTTTAACCCACTGCACCACTTTCTGGTGTTGCTCTCACACTCTTGTATGCAGAGTGGCTTTCTATGACATGCTGGCTGAGTCGGTAAGTCAGTAGCACATTTGTTTGAAGCAGGCATGGCCCCACTAGAGGGACCACTCAGGGTTCATCATTGGCTCAGTAGACACACGTTTGTCTCCTATCAACCTGTTAGATCTGCTGCACGATTCAGCTCGCTTCCTTTCCACCCTCAGTTTTAATGTCCGTCTGTCCCCTTGACAGCTAGTCATTTATACATACTGTAAGTGGCACGGCGACTGACATCCAACATGTCTTACTGAGGCTGCAAAATCTCCGTCTGTATACAGATGTCTGTCAGTTTTTATTTTCTGGTTCCATTTATTCTGTCATTTATAATCGCTCACTGAAAAAAATATTTTATTGCTTCATTTCGACACAAAACGGGAGAGAAGGACGGAATTTGCTTTAAAATGTATTCCATACGGAGGCCGCCATTACAGGAAGCGGTCGTGTGTGCGCAGTGGTGTTCTGGGCAGCGACTCTGTCACCGCACTCATTGCTTTCTGAAGGTAAACGTGAGTAAAACCTCCGTTTATGGATTTCCGTCCAATTTTTTTTTTCCATGTTCCGTTTATATCGTCGTATAAAACCGCTAACTTAAAAAAAAAATATATTTTATGGCTTTATTTCGACACGAAACGCTCTCCTATCAAACCGTGTGTCCCTATGAGAAAATCAAACTCCACCCCTCTCTTCTTCTACGGCGTTTAATGGCAGCCGGCATCCTTATTGTTGGACTGCTGCCACCTACTGTATCAGGCCGTTAAAGAAACCCTAAAGCCTCTCATTGAGTCCCGTGTCTTTCAAGTATTTAAAAAGGCAACACTTTCTCCTCTCACTGGACTTTACTGCTAAAATACTTCCTACAGAAACTCATTTCAGGCCTTACAATTGATTTCCTTCCATTTTTACACTGTATAGCTTTATTTTGACATGAAATGCACTCCTCTCCAAACGTGTGTCCCGGTGATGAAATCTAACTTACCCATCTCTTCTTCTACGGCACTTAATGGCATCGCACTGCTGCCACCTGCTGCATCAGTCCATTATAGCAGTACTAAATCCTCTCGATGAGTCCAGTGTCTTTCAAGTACTTAAAAAGTCAACACTTCCTCCTCTCGACCTTCTGGCTAAATTGCTTTCTACATAAACTTCTTTTAGTACTTACAACTGATTTATTAAGTTTTTACTCTTTAATCGATTCAAAAATGACAAGATATATTTTGTAAAATAAAATATTTTGAAGTAAAATAAAATGCTAATACTGTAAAAGTGTTCATTGGTTATGAGTTTTATAATTTATATTAAAACTTGTGGCATTTGAAAGTGCTGGATTGTGGTGACAGTATTTCACAAGACTTTATTTAAAATTCAGTTGGTCTGGTGGTTCAAGCAATCAATTTTTTTTTTATTTCGAACTTAGTTGTCAATTCCAGTATCATGGCAGTTCACAATATAAGCAAATCAAATGAACAAAGCTTCTTTGTACTCTCTGTACCTCTACACTCATATGAAAAAATAAACAAGATAAAAAAAGAAGCAAATCAAAAAATGACAAAGTTCGAAAGGGAGTGGGAAGAAGTAAAAATCCCACCCCAGTGCACATATCTTCAGTGGTTGCTTAATTGACAGTAAATACAACTGCAGTTAATTTACAATACCTAAATATATTTACAATTTCCCCCAAAAAGTGATCTCCAAATTAAATAAAACATTAAAAAAGAAAACTCAGCAGTGCCACACAGATAACATGAATGCAGAATGCCACCATAGACTTCCATTTTTTTGTTAATCTAATAACAGCCATGGACTTGCTGCCAGTAGAACTGCAGGTTGAGGTGCTGAAGTATGTAGGTATCGTGGACCTACTCAATGTGGAGAAGGCCTACGGCCACATGCCATCCATCCGCTCACCAAGTCTTTGGAGAGAGGTGAAGATGTACAGGGTTGATGACCAGTACTTGCCAGAAGTGTGGCAGTTTATGACCAAGGAAGTGGGATGCCACTTGAAGGAACTTCATTTGCCCTACATGGCAGAAGAAGAGATAAGCTTCAACAACGGGGAAAAAGACTTTTCATTGACAATACTTATCATGTCTTTTAGTGTCTTTAAGTGTATTATTTATTTTACCAGGTAATAGCAGAAAGGTTCGAATAATTTATTTATTTTGTAAGACACACTTAGGATTTGATTAATTGTGTAGAATGAAAGCAGAAATTATAGTCACTTAAATTATTGCAGACAGTCATTCCATTTGTGGATGGTAACTTATTACAGACACATACTGTCATACAAAATAGTAAATAAATTTTGATGAAATTAATACACTTTAGTCATTTTTTGCAGTATGATAAGAGTCAAAAAGCACTGTTTATGGCAAAGGAAAACTGTCCAAATTGCACTCAGAATGCACCAAATTGCACCTTTTTTTTTTTTTCAAAATTTCCAGGGGGGGCATGCCCTCCCTAGATGACTTCGCAGCTTCGCCGCACATTCCGTCCACTCACGGAAAATGTTCAGTCAAAAAATTTTCAGTTGCTTGCAGCCATGGTTTAGGGTTAGATTATGCCTGGAGATGTGATGACCTAGTTTGAGGCAATGAGTCATAACTGACTAGATACAGACTATGAATCTGTGACAGGAAGCAAATATTGTATTTAAATAATTTAGAACCCTTGTGCCATGTTAATGGCTTCAGTGTGATCTGAATTTTATGAATCATGCTGTCTAGGCAGCACGGTGCCTTAGTGGTTGGCACAAGTGCCTCATAGCAAGAAAGTTGTGGAATTGCTTCCCACCTGGGGCCTTTCTGTGTGGAGTTTGTATGTTTGTGTGGGTTCATTCCCGGTGCTTTGTTCAGTGGTAATGACTGCTCCTTCCCAAGTGCAGGACCAACAGACTGAAAAACTCCTTTGTCCCTCAGGCCATCAAAGTGTACAACTCCTCACTCAGGGGGAGGAGGAGTAACAGGAAGACAGGGGATGGGAAGCAGAGGAACAGTGGTAGTCAGTAAGGCAGTAGTGAGCAGTATTTCTGGTATTTATATTTGTATTTACATTTTGGAAATTGTTTTTTACTTCTGCTTTTGACATCTATGTGCTTCTTACCCTGTGTGCTGCTATACAATGCTGCTGGAACCTCAGTTTCCCTGAGGGAGTCATCCCAAGGGATTAATAAAGTTCTATCTAATCTAATCTAAGTGGGTGGAGCCATGAATGTATTGAAACACTTTTTAAAAATTGTGAAAGATGCAACATTTTAGAACTTTGTAGAGGTATGTTCTGTTATACTTTTAGTTTTAAAAATAAAATGTATCCTGTTTTTTTTTCTTTTTCTTTTTTAAAGAAGCTCCAACGCTCCTCTGCGTTGGAGCTCTTTGCATTTTGCATTTTGATTTATTTTCTCCATCACAGCGAGGCGACTGGCAAAGATCCTGGAAAGCATTGTCTGGATTTAAAAGCAGCAATCATCCCAAGTTAATAAAACATACTGTTTGGAATCAAATGGTTTGGATGTGGTTTTTGCAAACTGATGGATCCATTAATGGACAAATTGGGCAGACTGTCATTTCCTTAAACTGAGCTATTGCTCTCAAGATGGTCTGCATAAGTACCTCAAAGTCCAACAGGAAAAACAAATGTAATGTTGGAATAATAAGAATCAGTAATACAGCCAGTCTGCCTGTTCTTTTGAGTCACACACCTGATTAAATTGCTCTTCGTCACGAATGCCACAAAGTATGCATTCTTGGCTGCTGATCACAAATGTGATGATTTGAGGCAGAGGCGTCAAGTGTCCTCAGGAACTGCTGCAACCTGTTACGATTAATTAGATAATTATCAGGAACCATTACGCATGGTCAAGAATAATGTTCTGCGTTGTTGCGCGCTGTTGTGAATTATGTTATGTTCTGTCACGTTGTGAATGACATGAATTGTCTCCACACACCCCCCCATATTCATCCAACCATCAGTTACTGAACAATTCAGGTCACTCCAGTTTGCGCCTCAAAATCCACAGAAGAACAACTTAGTGACTGCATGCTTAATTGGGCTCTGTGCCATGGAGTGGTGCAGAGAGGAGGAGGAGACTGAGAGCCAGATGTGTGGCTCCACGCGGCTCTCGACTTGCTCGTTTTCCCTAACATCAGGCACAGCAGCAGGTGGAACACCTGCAGAAGTGCACTAAGGAGCACTGGAATGCATCTTTTAGCTGACTTGGCGTCACTGTCCTTCAACATACTGCAGCAATGAAACTGAATGCGGTGCAGCGGGGTTTAATTGTGCACGTCAGAGAAGAACGCTGTCACGCTCTATTAAGGATCACCACTAATCAAGAGGGATCAACACGCTCAGTTGTGACCTCCATGACATGAGGTAAAATGAGGGTAGTGCGTGACATTTGTGGAAGATTTTTTGACAGCCAAAACATGCTCCACGAATATCACGCACCAACACGCACGATTAAGAATCCTATTCAGATGCCTTAACTCACGTTAAGAATGTCATGAATGTACCAAGAATGACGCAAATATGACATTCGTAATGCGTCTTGCCCATGTGTAAACACACCATTAAGTTCTACAGGAATT
Source organism: Thalassophryne amazonica (assembly GCF_902500255.1). Taxonomy (NCBI): domain Eukaryota; kingdom Metazoa; phylum Chordata; class Actinopteri; order Batrachoidiformes; family Batrachoididae; genus Thalassophryne; species Thalassophryne amazonica. The sequence continues at coordinate 94,612,921 of NC_047109.1, forward strand.
TCTACAGAGTTCTGTTATTTTTATGCCTATTCCTAAAGTGGCAGACAAGAAAAGAAGATATGTGGTGTTAAGCAGTAATTGCCTCTGCAGAAAGCTTTTTGTATGTATGTGCAATGAGTGGATTTATTATAACTCTGCAGGTCTCAGGTGAACGGCTGCAGCCGCTCTTTGCTGTGATCTTGATGGAGATTATCTGCTGTCTACCTTTGGCAGGCAGGGTACCAGTGGTGCATTAAAGACCCCGCTTCACCCCGTCCTTCTCCAGCTCTCTTCTGCTCATAATCTCTGCAAATGAGTAAGAAGCTCCTGTAAATACAAGCCAATGAAGAGTGGAAAGTATTAAATGGGTGTACATAAATTTACATTTGTGAAGAATTCTGCCTCTGCCTCAGACTTCTCACTGTGCGAGACAACTGCCAAGTGCTTGTGTTCACAGTGAGCTGAAACTGCCAAAGGCAAGATGGTAGCTGTTATTTATGTTCAAAGACATCAGCTGTTATTGAAAAAGCACCCGTCCTTTGATTTAACAGCGTGTATCAATCAGTCAGTCTCCCGAGAGCGTGCACGAGCACCTCAGACTGCCGCGCGTGCCACCAACACATCATTATGAAAGGTGGAGTAGCGCCGTTGTTTCTCCTTCTCCACAGTTTCCTTTTTTCTGTCTTCCTTTCGTTTTGAGGTTGACTAATGGTGGTGTGTGACAGTTACAGGTGAGGTCTGACGATTGTGTGCGCTTGGAGAAATGTGATGTTCTAGGTTATGCTCATTTCAGAAAGTTAAAGGAGTTCATGCTGGTGGCTTCTGGGATGTGTGAGTAGTGTTTTTTTTTTGTATAAATGTTTTTTAAGTGCTTTCATTATTTATTTTAGGTCCAAGTGTTGTGAAAGTGTCGTGACACGGACCCACAACAGGGGGCGGTAATGAACGGAGAATGGATAAGCCAAAAGTAACAATTTAATGTTGTGAATCGCACAACGACGTATGGACAATAACAATATAGTGGACTGACAATCATACACCAGGTGACGTGTGGGCAGGCTCGACGATAGAAGACGCCTGGCGAGAGAAGAGCTGGATCCCCACACAGCTTCCACCACCAACGGAGCTGAAGAACACCGGAGCCACCAAGCCCTGTGCCCCAGGTGGCCGCTGTCTTCAGCAGTCAGACCCGGTACTGCTGGCAGAAAACAGAGACAGTCCTGATGAGTGTGAGTTCACACACTCAGTAATCCCACAGTCAGTGTTCAGTAAAGGAGGGAGAACCTCCACCTCCAATCACACACTCGTGCAGCTCCTGTCTAACCACTTATCTGATTGGAGTGTGAAGTGAAGCTGTCGCTGATCACACCAAACGCCAATCCCACAGATAAGGCAAACACCACAGGATAACGGCTGCAAAAGAAGTTCAGATTATTACTCAACGTTTTGAGTCAGCAGAGAAAAGTACCTGAATGGTAGCTGATTTCTCGGCGAGGAGGTGGAGTTGCAGTCCGGCCTTTATGGTGATGATGATGAATGAGTGACAGCTGGTCCTGAAGATGAGTGACAGCTGTCACTCCCAGTGGCTCTGGCGCCCTCTCGTGCTTGAAGCCCGCACTCCAAGCAGGGCGCCATCTGGTGGTGGTGGGCCAGCAGTACCTCCTCTTCAGCAGCCCACACAACAGGACCCCCCCCTCAACGGGCGCCTCCTGGCACCCTGACCAGGCTTGTCCGGGTGCCGGGCGTAGAATTCGGCCAGGAGGGCCGGGTCCAGGATGAAGCTCCTCTTCACCCAGGAGTGTTCTTCGGGTCCATATCCTTCCCAGTCCACCAAATACTGGAAACCCCTGGCCCTTTCGACGAACGTCCAGGAGTCGGCGCACAGTCCAAGCCGGCGCACAGTCCAAGCCGGCTCCCCGTCGATGATCCGGGCAGGCGGCGGCGCCGGTCCGAGGGCACAGAGGGGAGAGGTGTGGCAGGGTTTGAGTCTGGAGACATGGAATACCGGATGTATCCGCAGTGAAGCTGGCAGCTTCAGCTTCACTGCGGCTGGACTGAGGACCTTCACGATGGTGAAGGGTCCTATAAATCTGTCCTTCAGCTTTTGGGATTCCGTTTGCAGAGGTATGTCCTTTGTGGATAACCAAACCGCCTGCCCGGGCTGGTATGCAGGGGCCGGGGAACGCCGGCGGTCTGCATGGGCCTTAGCCCTCGTCCGGGCTCTGAGCAGGGCAGAGCGGGCGGTACGCCACACCCAACGGCACTTCCTCAGATGGGCCTGGACCGAGGGCACCCCGACCTCTCCCTCCACTAGCGGAAACAATGGGGGCTGGTACCCCAAACACACCTCAAACGGGGAGAGGCCGGTGGCAGATGAAACTTGGCTATTATGAGCGTACTCGATCCAGGCCAGATGGTCACTCCAGGCCGTCGGGTGCGCGGAGGTCACGCAGTGGAGGGCCTGCTCCAGTTTCTGGTTCGTTCGCTCTGCCTGCCCGTTCGTCTGAGGGTGGTACCCAGACGAGAGACTGACGGTGGCCCCCAGTTCCCTGCAGAAACTCCTCCAGACCTGGGAGGAGAACTGAGGACCACGATCTGAGACAATGTCTGCTGGAATCCCATGCAGATGCACGACATGGTGGACCAGGAGGTCTGCAGTCTCCTGGGCCATCGGGAGCTTCGGGAGGGCCACGAAGTGGGCCGCCTTGGAGAACCGGTCCACTATCATTAAGATGGTGGTGTTGCCCTGGGACGGCGGGAGGCCCGTGACAAAGTCCAGGCCGATATGAGACCAGGGGCAACGAGGCACAGGCAGAGGCTGGAGGAGGCCTTGGGCCTTGTGATGGTCGGCTTTGCCCCTGGCACAGGTGGTGCAGGCCTGGACATACTCCCGGACGTCGGCTTCCATAGACGCCCACCAGAAGCGCTGCCGGACCACTGCCACGGTCCTTCGCACCCCTGGGTGACAGGAGAGCTTGGAACCATGACAGAAGTCAAGGACCGCAGCCCTGGCCTCTGGTGGGACGTACAGTCTGTCCTTCGGACCTGTCCCCGGGTGCGGGCTCCGTGTCAGGGCCTCCCAGACGGTCTTCTCCACGTCCCAGGTAAGGGTGGCCACGACAGTGGACTCGGGGATGATGGTTTCAGGGGGGTCTGACAGCTCGGTCTTGACCTCCTCTTCATGCACCCGGGACAGGGCGTCAGATCGTTGGTTCTTAGTCCCGGGGCGGTAGGTGATCCGGAAGTCAAAACGCCCGAAGAACAGCGACCAGCGGGCTTGCCTTTGGTTCAGACGCTTCGCGGTCCGGATGTACTCCAGGTTCCGATGGTCCGTGAAAACCGTAAATGGTACCGATGCTCCCTCCAACAGGTGTCTCCACTCCTCAAGAGCCTCCTTCACCGCAAGAAGTTCCCGATTGCCGTTGTCATAGTTCCGTTCAGCTGGGGTCAACCTGTGGGAAAAGTAGGCACATGTATGGAGAACCTTATCGGACTCCCCGCTCTGGGATAGCACGGCTCCTATCCCTGAGTCAGAGGCATCCACTTCAACAACAAACTGGTGCTTGCGATCGGGCTGCACCAGAACCGGTGCAGTCGAGAACCGGCGTTTCAACTCCCTAAACGCGGCTTCGCACCGATCCGACCAGGTGAAGGGGACTTTTGTGGAGGTCAGGGCTGTCAGGGGGCTAACTACCTGACTGTAGCCCTTGATGAACCTCCGGTAGAAATTTGCAAAACTGAGGAACTGTTGTAGTTTCCTACGGTTCGTTGGTTGGGGCCAATCTCTCACCGCCGCAACCTTGGCCGGATCAGGGGCGACGGAGTTGGAGGAGATTATGAACCCCAAGAAGGACAAAGAAATGTGGTGGAACTCACACTTCTCGCCCTTCACAAAAAGCCGGTTCTCCAACAACCACTGTAGGACCTGACGTACATGCTTGACATGGGTCTCAGGATCCGGAGAAAAGATGAGTATATCCTCTAGATATACGAAGACAAACCGATGCAGGAAGTCCCGCAAGACGTCATTTACCAATGCTTGGAACGTCGTGGGCGCATTGGTGAGGCCGAACGGCATGACCAGGTACTCAAAGTGACCTAACGGGGTGTTAAATGCCGTCTTCCACTCGTCTCCCTCCCGGATCCGAACCAGGTGATAAGCATTCCTAAGATCCAGTTTCGTGAAAATTTGGGCTCCATGCAGGGGCGTGAACACTGAATCCAACAGAGGTAACGGGTATCGGTTGCGAACCGTGATCTCGTTCAGCCCTCTGTAATCAATGCATGGACGGAGTCCGCCGTCCTTCTTGCCCACAAAAAAGAAACCAGCACCCATCGGGGAGGTGGAGTTCCAGATCAACCCGGCAGCTAACGAGTCCCGGATGTAGGTCTCCATTGATTCGCGTTCCGGACGTGAGAGGTTGTACAGCCTGCTGGACGGGTACTCAGCGCCCGGTATCAAATCAATGGCACAATCGTACGGACGGTGCGGGGGCAGCGTGAGTGCCAGATCCTTGCTGAAGACGTCAGCAAGGTCGTGGTACTCAGCCGGCACCGCCGCCAGATTGGGGGAAACTAAAATCTCCTCCTTAGCTGTCACACCGGGTGGAACCGAGGATCCTAAACACTCCCGGTGGCAGGTTTCGCTCCACTGAACCACAACCCCAGACGGCCAATCAATCCGGGGATTGTGTTTTAACACCCATGGAAAACCCAAAATCACTCGGGAGGTAGAAGGTGTTACATAAAACACAATCTCCTCCCTGTGATTCCCAGACACCACCAATGTCACTGGCTGTGTCTGGTGTGTGATTAGTGGAAGAAGGGTGCCATCTAGTGCCCGCACCGACAGTGATGACGGTAAGGCCACTAGAGGGAGCCCAACCTCCTTTGCCCATCTGCTATCCAGCAGATTCCCCTCCGACCCCGTGTCCACCAGTGCTGGGGAGTGAAGGGTTAGATCCCCACTCAGGATCGTGACTGGGATTCGTGCAGATCGTCGGGGTTTCCCCACGTGGGTGTTGTGACCCACCCTTAGTCCAGTCTCTAAGGATGAGTGCTGCTGTTTTGACCGTTTGGGGCATTCTCTCTGTGTGTGCTCGGTAGAGCTGCAGAGAAAACACTCTCCACGGATCAGCCTCCTTTGTCTCTGATCTGATCGTTTTTTAGCCCTGCTCGTTTCCATAGCAACGTCAGCAGGGGGAGCTGTTGTCACATGGAGAGCCCTGGCAGTGGAGCGTGGGGAAGTCGGCTTCCTTTCAGACCCGGGAGGAAGAGGGACGGCTTGTACTTGACCACGCCCCTCGTCTCGCTGCCGTCGGTGTTCCGTTAATCGGTTGTCTAACCGTATAACCAGGTCGATAAGCCCATCTAAATCCCACGGCTCGTCCTTCGCCACCAGGTGCTTCTTAAGGACTAGAGACAGTCCGTTTACAAAGGCGGCGCGGAGCGCAACAGCATTCCAGCCGGCTCGCGCTGCCGCGATGCGGAAGTCGACTGCATACTTCGCTGCGCTCCGACGCCCCTGCCGTATCGACAGCAGCACACTTGAAGCGGTCTCGCCTCTATGAGGGTGGTCGAACTCCCTCACAAACTCAGTATAAACCGTTAGGAGCCGTGAATTCTGCTCCCAAAGCGCCGTAGCCCAGGCGCGTGCCTCTCCTCGAAGCAAATTTATAACGTAAGCCACCCGGCTAGCGTCTGATGCGTACATGACGGGACACTGTGAAAAGACGAGCGAGCACTGCATGAAGAAGTCCGCGCACGTCTCCACACAGCCTCCGTACGGCTCCGGAGGGCTTATGTATGCTTCAGGGGACGGTGGGGGGGTTCGTTGAACGACCAGCGGAATGTCTGTTTCTGGCACACGGTCAGCAGGAGGAGGTGCTGCAGCAGCGCCCTGAGCACGCGCTTCCACCTGGGCGGTGAGAGCCTCCATCCTACGATTGAGAACACTGCTCTGCTCGGTAACTAAGTCCAACCGAGCGGTAAAGGCGGTTAAGATGTGCTGCAGCTCACCCAACACGCCTCCTGCTGGCACCTGTGCACCTCGCTCTTCCATTGGCTGTTCAAGCGATGGTTGACGCCCCTCGGGATCCATGACGCTGGCCGAGAAATCCTGTTGTGAAAGTGTCATGACACGGACCCACAACAGGGGGCGGTAATGAACGGACAATGGATAAGCCAAAAGTAACAATTTAATGTTGTGAATCGCACAACGACGTACAGACAATAACAATATAGTGGACTGTCAATCATACACCAGGTGACGTGTGGGCAGGCTCGACGATAGAAGACGCCTGGCGAGAGAAGAGCTGGATCCCCACACAGCTTCCACCACCAACGGAGCTGAAGAACACCGGAGCCGCCAAGCCCTGCGCCCCAGGTGGCCGCTGTCTTCAGCAGTCAGACCCGGTACTGCTGGCAGAAAACAGAGACAGTCCTGATGAGTGTGAGTTCGCACACTCAGTAATCCCACAGTCAGTGTTGAGTAAAGGAGGGAGAACCTCCACCTCCAATCACACACTCGTGCAGCTCCTGTCTAACCACTTATCTGATTGGAGTGTGAAGCGAAGCCGTCGCTGATCACACCAAACGCCAATCCCACAGATAAGGCAAACACCACAGGATAACGGCTGCAAAAGAAGTTCAGATTATTACTCAACGTTTTGAGTCAGCAGAGAAAAGTACCTGAATGGTAGCTGATTTCTCGGCGAGGAGGTGGAGTTGCAGTCCGGCCTTTATGGTGATGGTGATGATAATGAATGAGTGACAGCTGGTCCTAAGGATGAGTGACAGCTGTCACTCCCAGTGGCTCTGGCGCCCTCTCGTGCTTGAAGCCCGCACTCCAAGCAGGGCGCCATCTGGTGGTGGTGGGCCAGCAGTACCTCCTCTTCAGCGGCCCACACAACACCAAGCCCGAAAAGTGCTGGGGACAGTCGTTGTAAAGCACCATTGTTCCCAGTCCCAGTGGGGCTGGGAACCCTGTTGTTTTCTTTTTTTCTTTTTTTATTTATTTTGTTATTTTTTATTACGAATATCGACTCTTCGCCATGAAATTACGTTCTTCCTTTTGATGGGTTCAAATTTGTCATATCATAATGAAAATTGTTACACAAGTCAAGCATGACAGCCTCTTACAGGTCATAGGGGCGTCGCCCATGGGCGGGGCAAAATGCCTGTAGCACCCCCCTTGCAACTTTCAACCACATAGCCCCCCCCCCCCCCCCCCCCCCATAGGGGTTTTTTGCAGTCGGGGGATGAACATTGGTACACATGTGTGACTTGCAGAGACGTACAAAAAAGTCTCTTGCACCATTGGTCTACTCCAAATAGAAAGGCGGCCATTTTGAATGTTCATGTTATTTTGGCATGATTTCCACATGTTGAATTTGAACGAACTCCTAATAGGGATTTTGTCCAATGTACTTCAAATTTCTTTCAGATCATCGAGACACGATACTGATCAAAAGTTATCAAAAGCTTTTCTCTCTGTCGAAGGGTGTGGTCGCTGTGGTGCCGCCATTTTGACCCCTCGCAATGGAACATCAAGTCATGATAACTCCTTCATGATTTGCCTGATTGACTTGAAACTTCACATATGTGATGATGGTTGGCTCCTGAACACACCTGGCCTCTCTGTGTGTGCTCTGAGCACCCCCTAGTGGATGAACCATCAACTTGTCATAACTCCTTCATGCATTTTCTGATTTGCATGAAAGTTGAACTGTGTGATGAGCTTCTGTCCCTGTACGCACTGCCCACATCTGGTCACAAAGGACCGCGCTGGCCCAGGGAGGTGGTGGCATGGACACAAGGGCCCATATATGACTGCTTGCAGTCCAAGTTATTATTATTATTTTCATTATTATTTTTACACTGGAGACTAGACCATGCAAGCTGGAGAGGTGCCACTTTCAGAACTGGTACAAAACCCTGCAAGTAACTCAGGCACAAAAAACTGAAAAAAATTCACCTATAGGGCGTGCTATAGCATCACTTTTGCGTTTTGTGACATAACTCCCAAACCGTAGATCGCACTTTGAAGTGCCTTATTTGGACATGTTCACTGGCGCTAGCTGAATCTCCTGAGTTAGGCCACGCCCATTTGTGCCAAGATAGGTTTTTTTTCACAAATGAGTAAAATACGCAAAACAAGACGAAACGCAACCCAGACAGTTGCTCTGATCTACACCAAACTTTGCAGACAGAGTCTACTGGACCTCAGAAGCTTGAGTTAATAAAATGAGGTAGATGGCGTGACACAGGAAGCTAGACTTCCCATCATAACAGTAACTCTGATCTGTACAAAACTCACATGGTTGTTACAGAATAGGACAGAGAGGGAGCCTGATTAAAATAGTTGTGATTGGACACTAGGGGAGCGCCATCAGTCTCTACAGTTTTGTCTGAATTGTACCAAATTTTACATGGATAATCTTGCGACAGGTCTTACTTGAAATACAAAAGTACATTGATTGCTAAAAGGGACATGGCCTGTTACCTTTTTAATTACAGAGAAGTGGGCATGGCTCACACCATTCAACCTATCAAGCTGAAATTTCCAGGGATGATACATACCAGCACAAGGTAGGGCCACAACAAAATTGATATTTTAGTGCTTCCAGGAATAATGTGTTTTCTTAACTTTCTTGACCACAACACCAAAGCGATTCATTGCACAGTCAAAAGTCATGCATCCACAGATTCTCTGGAGTGTGACAAATTTTCTGATATAGGCCACACCCTTTTTTGTATTTCCATTTGTACACAGTATTGTAAAATATGTAAACCCTTTAAAATCTATCTCTTCTCAAGCCGTCACTTCAGTCGATGCCAGTCTTTGCAAGTGGAATCTATGGACTATTAGAGCCTTACATTATTTAAATGAGCTTGGGAGGTCAAAAGCTGACAACTTTATAAAGGAGAACCTACTACAAGGAGCAGTCAAAACACATCATCCTGCATATTTTCCCAACATTACTTGAGACAAACATGACACTTTGCACAATGGTACATGTCAATTAGCCAAGGCTGTCTGCCAATTTGGTAGATGTATGTCACTAGGGGTGCGCCACAAATGGAAAAAAGACAAAAATTGGCTTAAAATACATGCACCGAATTGCATTAAGTTCGCTTTGTTGTAATTGTGGATCACATCTGAGTTGAATCTGACAATTTGGTGATGACTGCATAAAGTGGGCATGCTTCATTATGCAAATTACGCTCGAATGACACTCCTCTTTTATGCTCTTGTGTGCTGGCGAGACAGCAAAAAGAAGAATGACACTGGACAAGTGGACAGGTTAGTGAGGAAGGCGGGCTGTGTTGTTGACACTGAACTGGAGTGTCTCACAAGAGTGGCAGAGAAAAGGACCCTCCACAGGATGCTGACATGGTGGGACTCACAGCTGTTATTCAGTGGATGTGCTGAAAAAGAAATGACATCTTGGTTGATGTTTGTCCTCTTGACGTTAAACATGGAGTGATAGCGCCATTGCCCATGTGGTTCTGTGGGTCAGGCCCACATCTCAAAATTTGAAATGTAGGGAGTCGCATGGGCTTTGCAGGGACTCGGGAGTCATTCCACATATGTACCACAACCTGCACAAACATTCACTTGTTTTTCAGCACAACCTCACCCGTGACTTTACATTTTTTCTTTCATTCTGACACACTGTATTAACACAGTGAACCTAAATTCACACAAAAACCTAAAATCTGAATAGAAATTCTTTTTTTAAACTGTGAAAACCACAAACATGTTTAATAAACCATTTTTATAACTTGGAATTTAAATATACATTGTAAATTTCAAATACATATGTACAAAGGTTACAAACAATAATTATATACAACTATTTGCATTAAAATTTACACCAATTCAAACGGAAACTCAGCGTGTGGGGGAATTGATGGAAGGACTGCTTAATTCAGTCATGTGACTTTGACGCATCTCTACGTCAAATGACTCCAGATGGTTAAAATGATTAAGTCTAATAAACATCAATCATGGTCCAATGACAGAGAAAAATTAAGAAAAAGCTGCTTGCCAAATTTCATAGTAGTTGGTCACAAGTTGGTGCCACAAGTGGGGAGTAATAATCTAAAATTACATCTCAGTAACTTATCCGTGAAAGACCAGCAATGTTCAAAGAAGAATTTTTGATAATTTTCAGTACAAATAACTTTAAGCCACACGGACTGATCACTGCAGATGCAATATTTGCTCTGAGAATGCTCATGGCAATGTGTAGAGAAGGCCAGAAGGAGTTGCATTGTTTGTTTGTGGACTTAAAGAAAGTTTATAACATTGTACCAAGAGAAAAGGTGTGGTATGAGGATGTCTGATGTGGCAGAGAAATAAATGAGGGAGATACAGGATATGTGCAAGGACAGTCACCACACTGATTCTGGTGTGCTTGCATTTCCTTGCTCTAATCAAAATTCCTGAGGAAGTCTTTTTTTTCTGAACACTATTCCCAATGGGCTTGCCCAGGGGATGGGTCAGGTTAAAACTTATTGTGATTGTCATATTTAAAAAAATTCAGCCCATTCACCTCTGACCTTTATGTACACCATAAAGAGAATGTTTCTATCAGTGTTGTTGCTATTTTGTAGAACACTTAGTTGAACAGATATAATGGTAAATTAGATTTTGAATATTGATAAATGTAGACTGACAGACTTCATTAAAGCATAGTTACCTACATGCACAGCACTTTATGCACATGGTGGGAGCAAAGGCTGTTATTCAGTGTACATACTGGAAAAGTATGGACATCTTAGTTAATTTTAGTTCTCCTGACGGCAAAGTTGGCATGACAGTGCCATTGCCCAGCTCTGTGGGTATGTCCTACATCTTGCAGCTGCATCATTACAAGTCACATGGGCCTCGGAAAGCGGCCCCCGTACAGGACTTGGACCCCGTGGATACCTGCTGGCAGGTCTAGTTTTCTGTTGTTTTCTACAAAAAACAGAAGGCACTGTCACAAATGAGAGCAAGTCTGCAATGAAAAAAACAAGTAGGTCAAGTATATTTTGTACTAGTAGTTGCATTTCCAAACACAGAGCTCCACAGTTTGAAAAACAAAAAGCAGGTGCAGAGAAATTTCCAGTGAAGTGCAGCACTGCAACATACAACTTAAATCTACATTCACAGTGTAGGATTTTGGGGTGTTTATTAGCGTAAATGGAATACAACATTCAAAGCCATCTGTGCATTAGTGGATAATTACCCAGAGAAATGAATTGGAGGCTGCCATGTTGCACCACACGTTGATACTGCAGCCCAAAAGAGACATACTTTCTCCTCCTTTGGCATTTTGCAACATAACTAGAAGACTGAAGAAAAATGAAGCGGAATCAGGGGCTGCGCCCCTGGACACGGTCTACTGGTTCATAGTACAGACAAACAAGTGGGAGAACCTTCAGTTTTGTGAAGCGGAGGATCACACTTATTGCTGGTCATGAGAGAAGACATGGGAGCGTGAATCCCCTGCATTAACGAAGCTAAAACATGAAGGAAAACAAAATTTTGACTGGCGATGGCATAATGCAATCTGCAACCTCACCACTAGATGACACTAAAGCCTACATACTGTCGCATTTTATATATATGTGTATATATATATATATATATATATAAATATATATACATACATACATACATACACTCACTGGCCACTTTATTAGGTACACCTTTCTAGTACTGGGTTGGACCCCCCTTTTGCCTTGATTCTTCGTGGCATAGATTCAACCTCTGTTTTTCGGACCACTCTCTGTAAACTCTAGAGATAGTTGTGTGTGAAAATCCCAGTAGATCAGCAGTTTCTGAAATACTCCAATGAAAAGTGCAGTCCTAGATACTGTGTCAAACCCTGAATGAATGCACATACCAGCGTCCCCGGGAAACTTTCTTTTATATATATATATATATATATATATATATATATATATATATATGTGTGTGTGTGTATTACAGTTTCAGTTACTCCTTTAAAAACATTATAAACTTCGTATTTTTGATGGTATAATTTTTGTTCATGAAAGAAGCAAGGTAAACTGGTTTGAATGATAAACATCGCTCTGGATCATGTTACCTTTTTTTGTGCATTTTAATTGAAGCATCAAGCGTGTCTCCTTCACTTTTTTCCTCCCACACGTTGAAACAGTATCACAGCTGAACCACATTTCTTGTAGGCAAGTCTGTGCTCGTTTGTGACTGACAAACATCCCCCAGGGGGCTCTGGCTGGTTAAGAACAGCAAATCTTGGACATTTCATGGCAGTAATGTGTGTTTTATCTACTCTTTATCCTGAAACAGAAGCTTAAAAAAGAGAATAAATCAAAAAATAACAGTGCTTTTATAGAAATTAATGTGATGTGACATTTTGACATCCATAAAGAACAGAGTTAGTTGATCAACAGGAAACAATTAGGTAGTTCAAAAAAGTAGTTAATTTATAAAGAAAACAGTCTAATGATGACTTTCTAATGATGATGTTATTAATTCTTCTTCTTCTTATATTATTATTATTGTTATTATTATCAGTAGCAATATAGTAGTAGTAATAATAGTACATCCCCTGGCAATAATTATGGAATCACCGGCCTCAGAGGATGTTCATTCAGTTGTTTAATTTTGTAGAAAAAAAGCAGATCACAGACATGACACAAAACTAAAGTCATTTCAAATGGCAACTTTCTGGCTTTAAGAAACACTATAAGAAATCAGGAAAAAAAATTGTGGCAGTCAGTAAAGGTTACTTTTTAGACCAAGCAGAGGGAAAAAATATGGACTCACTCAATTCTGAGGAATAAATTATGGAATCATCCTGTAAATTTTCATCCCCAAAACTAACACCTGCATCAAATCAGATCTGCTCGTTAGTCTGCATCTAAAAAGGAGTGATCACACCTTGGAGAGCTGTTGCACCAAGTGGACTGACATGTATCATGACTCCAAAGGAGACAAAGGAGAGGATTATCAAACTCTTAAGAGGGTAAATCATCACGCAATGTTGCAAAAGATGTTGGTTGTTCACAGTCAGCTGTGTCTAAACTCTGGACCAAATACAAACAACATGGGAAGGTTGTTAAAGGCAAACATACTGGTAGACCAAGGAAGATATCAAAGCGTCAAGACAGAAAACTTAAAGCAATATGTCTCAAAAATCGAAAATGCACAACAAAACAAATGAGGAACGAATGGGAGGAAACTGGAGTCAATGTCTGTGAACGAACTGTAAGAAACCGCCTAAAGGAAATGGGATTTACATACAGAAAAGCTAAATGAAAGCCATCATTAACACCTAAACAGAAAAAAACAAGGTTACAATGGGCTAAGGAAAAGCAATCATGGACTGTGGATGACTGGATGAAAGTCATATTCAGTGATGAATCTCGAATCTGCATTGGGTAAGGTGATGATGCTGGAACTTTTGTTTGGTGCCGTTCCAATGAGATTTATAAAGATGACTGCCTGAAGAGAACATGTAAATTTCCGCAGTCATTGATGATATGGGGCTGCATGTCAGGTAAAGGCACTGGGGAGATGGCTGTCATTACATCATCAATAAATGCACAAGTCTACGTTGATATTTTGGACACTTTTCTTATCCCATCAATTGAAAGGATGTTTGGGGATGATGAAATCATTTTTCAAGATGATAATGCATCTTGCCATAGAGCAAAAACTGTGAAAACATTCCTTGCAAAAAGACACATAGGGTCAGTGTCATGGCCTGCAAATAGTCCGGATCTTAATCCAATTGAAAATCTTTGGTGGAACTTGAAGAAAATGGTCCATGACAAGGCTCCAACCTGCAAAGCTGATCTGGCAACAGCAATCAGAGAAAGTTGGAGCCAGATTGATGAAGAGTACTGTTTGTCACTCATTAAGTCCATGCCTCAGAGACTGCAAGCTGTTATAAAAGCCAGAGGTGGTGCAACAAAATACTAGTGATGTGTTGGAGCGTTCTTTTGTTTTTCATGATTCCATAATTTTTTCCTCAGAACTGAGTGATTCCATATTTTTTTCCCTCTGCTTGGTCTAAAAAAGTAATCGTTACTGACTGCCACAATTAATTTTCCTGATTTCTTATAGTGTTTCTTAAAGCCAGAAAGTTGCCATTTGAAATGACTTTAGTTTTGTGTCATGTCTGTGATCTGCTTTTTTTCTACAAAATTAAACAACTGAATGAACATCCTCCGAGGTCGGTGATTCCATAATTTTTGCCAGGGGTTGTATATAAATTGGACTGAGGTATTTTAAAGTTTCCAACCCACCTAACCTGCATGTCTTTGGATGTGGGAGGAAGCTGGAGCACCTGGAGGGAACCCACACAAACATGGGGAGAACACGCAAACTCCACACAGAAAAGCCACAGGTGGGAATCGAACCCATGACCTTCTTGCTGTGAGGCAGCAGTGCTAGCCACTAAGCCACAGTGCTGTCCAAACACTGTGTGTTGTTAGCATAGACATACATAAGTTGCAGGACCAGTGTTTTTGAATGAATGAATGAATGAATGAAAACTGTTTATTTCGAACATTTGATACAACAACAATTACAAGATAGATCAGTAAAGACAACAACAAAAAAGTTCCTACTGTGTACCCAACATGTCCGAAAAGGGGTAGGGTGAAGCATCAGCTTATTTATCCCTACCCCTTCTTCCCCACAACCAGTAATACCCTTTGCCACATATACACATAGATTCCTACACACCTAAACCGATATCAATATATATATATACACACATATATATACACATACATATATACATACACACATCAACATACATACACATATACATACACATATATACACATATACATATATACACATATATATACACAAACATAAATATACACCTACACATACCTACTTACATACAAAATACTATATATTTACAAGCCGAAGCAAAAAACAAAAACACCCTAACCCTCATTACCCTTCCTCCTCCCTATACCCAGAAAAAAACATATTTTTGTACCGCTGTTTGAACTGGTTCATGCTTGGACATTGCTTGAGCCCCACTCCCAATCTGTTCCACATCCTCACCCCACAGACAGAAATACAGAAACCTTTTAATGTTGTTCGTGCCCACTGATGCTTTAAATTAAATTTCCCCCTCAGACTGTAATCCCCTGATCTGTTAAAAAACATATTTTTAATATTTGCTGGAAGTAAATTGTTTATTGCTTTATACACAATTTGTACTGTTTGAAAATGAACCAAGTCTGTGAATTTTAAGAATTTGGATTGTAAAAATAGTGGATTTGTATGATCTCTATAGCCAGTATTATGAATAATTCTTATAGCTCTTTTCTGCATTACTGATAGTGATTGTGTTGTACCTTTATAAGTATTACCCCATACCTCTGCACAGTACTGTAAATATGGTAAAACCAGTGAGCAGTAAAGAATGCGGAGTGAGTTGTGGTCCAGAATATGTTTCGCTTTGTTTAGAACTGAAATGCTTCTTGACAGTTTACTTTGTATATGTTTTATATGAGTCTTCCAGTTTATCTTATCATCTATTATCACCCCCAGAAACTTATTTTCATGTACCCTTTCAATATCTACCCCCTCGACTTGTAACTGAACCTGTATGTCTGTATTACAATAGCCAAATAACATGTATTTTGTTTTACTTAAGTTTAATGATAATTTGTTTCTGTCAAACCATATTTTCAATTTTCCCATTTCTATACTGATCCTCCTCAGTAACTCCTGCAAATCCTCCCCTGAACAAAAAATGCTTGTGTCATCTGCAAATAATACTAATTTTAATATTTTGGAAACATTGACAATATCATTTATATAAATTAGAAACAGTTTTGGACCCAATACTGACCCCTGTGGGACGCCACAAGCATTGTCCAAGCATGATGATGTATATTCCCCCAACTTCACAAACTGTTTTCTGTTACTTAAGTAGCTTCTCACCCAGTGCAACACCAACCCCCTAATCCCATACTGTTCAAGTTTATTGATTAATATGTCATGATTAATTGTATCAAAAGCCTTTTTAAGGTCTATAAATATTCCAACTGAATGTAATTTGTGGTCTATGGCGTTTGTAATCTCCTCAACTGATTCTATTAATGCAAGTGATGTTGAACTATGTGCTCTGAATCTATATTGACTATCAGTAAGTAATTTATGTTTATTTATGAATTTGTCTAATCTATTATTGAATAACTTTTCTAATAATTTGGAAAATTGTGGAAGCAAAGAAACAGGTCTATAATTTGTGAAGTGGTGTCTATCCCCAGTCTTATACAGCGGCACAACCTTAGCTATTTTCATTTGATTGGGAAATTTACCTGGTTTGAAATGATAAGTTACAGATGTATGTTAATGGTTCTACAATCCATTCAATGACCTGTTTTACCACCACCATATCAATTTCATTTTAATCGGTAGATGTTTTATATTTACAATTATTCACAATGTCTATAATTTCATTTCCATCCACTGCTGTGAGGAACATTGAACAGGGATTTCTTTCTATGAGATTATTATCCCAATCCTCAGGTTGGGAATCGGGAATTTTTTCTGCCAAGCTTGGTCCAATATTTACAAAAAAATTATTAAAACCGTTGACTACCTCATCCTTATTTTCCTTCTTGACATTATTATCAATGAAATACTGAGGGTAACTCTGTTTTTTATTACCATTTTTGATAATGCTATTTAATATATCCCATATTCCTTTAATATTGTTTTTGTTATTATATAATATGTTACTATAATATTCCTTCCTACATACCCGTATAATATTAGTTAATCTATTTTTGTATTTCTTATACGAGGGCTGTCAATAAAGTAACGGTCCTTTTTATTTTTTTCAAAAACTATATGGATTTCATTCATATGTTTTTACGTCAGACATGCTTGAACCCTCGTGCGCATGCGTAAGTTTTTCCACGCCTGTCGGTGACGTCATTCGCCTGTGAGCACTCCTTGTGGGAGGAGTCGTCCAGCCCCTCGTCGGAATTCCTTTGTCTGATAAGTTGCTGAGAGACTGGCGCGTTGTTTGATCAAAATTTTTTCTAAACCTGTGAGACACATCGAAGTGGACACGGTTCGAAAAATTAAGCTGGTTTTCAGTGAAAATTTTAACGTCTGATGAGAGATTTTGAGGTGAGACTGTCGCTTTAAGGACTTTTCACGGTGCGAGACGTCGCGCAGCGCTCTCAGGCAGCGTTATCAGCCTGTTCAAGCTGAAAACCTCCACATTTCAGGCTCTATTGATCCAGGACGTCGTGAGAGAACAGAGACGTTTCAGAAGAAGTCGGTTTCAGCATTTTATCCGGATATTCCACTGTTAAAGGAGATTTTTTTTAATGAAAGACGTGCGGACGGGTCCGCGCGTCGGGACGCAGCCGCCGCGACGCTCCGTCACAGGAAAAACACCTCTGTTGAAAGCCTTAAGGACAAGTTGGAACATGTCCTGCCTGTTAAACAATTTCTCATATACTCACTCCACTGAAAGCCATCAAAAGCCGCCTGGATTTTACAAATGGTTATCAACACGGAGGTGTTTTTCCTGTGCCGCTGCACCGCGTCGGCTGTGTCCCGACGCGCGGATCCGTCCGCACGTCTTTCATTAAAAAAATCTCCTTTAACAGTGGAATATCCGGATAAAATGCTGAAACCGACTTCTTCTGAAACTTCTCTGTTCTCTCACGACGTCCTGGATCAATAGAGCCTGAAATGTGGAGGTTTTCAGCTTGAACAGGCTGATGACGCCGCCTGAGAGCGCTGAGCGACGTCTCACACCGTGAAAAGTCCTTAAAGCGACAGAATCACCTCAAAATCTCTCATCAGCCATTAAAATTTTCACTGAAAACCAGCTTAATTTTTCGAACCGTGTCCACTTCGATGTGTCTCACAGGTTTAGAAAAAATTTTGATCAAA
Organism: Thalassophryne amazonica; assembly: GCF_902500255.1. Lineage (NCBI taxonomy): Eukaryota > Metazoa > Chordata > Actinopteri > Batrachoidiformes > Batrachoididae > Thalassophryne > Thalassophryne amazonica. The sequence continues at coordinate 94,630,832 of NC_047109.1, forward strand.
CAACGCACCAGTCTCTCAGCAACTTCTCAGACAAAGGAATTCCGACGAGGGGCTGGATGACTCCTCCCACAAGGAGTGCTCACAGGCGAATGACGTCACCGACAGGCATGGAAAAACTCACGCATGCGCACGAGGGTTCAAGCATGTCTGACGTAAAAACATATGAATGAAATCCATATAGTTTTTGAAAAAAATAAAAAGGACCGTTACTTTATTGACAGCCCTCGTATCTATTTTCTGCCTCTTTAGTCTTTAGTTTTATGAATTCTCTATACAGTGTATTTTTCTTATTACATGCATTTCGTAACCCTTTCGTCATCCATGGTCGAGCTTGGATTTTTTGTTTTCTGTAGTCTTGTTTAATTGGACAATTTTTATCATATAATGATGTAAATATTTGTAAAAAAGTTTCATATGCACTATCAACATCACTTTCACTGTATACCTTTTCCCAGTTTTGCTCCTGTAAATCCTTCTTTAGTGTGTTCATGTTTTCCTCTGTCCGCACTCGCCTGTATTTTATTTTCTCCTCTGGCTGATTCCGCTGATGGTTTCTATTATAAACGATGAAAACTGGTAGATGATCACTAATGTCATTGATTAATAATCCACTCACAGTGTTATTCTCAATATCATTGCTGAATATATTATCAATTAAGGTGGCACTATGGGATGTAATTCTGCTTGGCCTGGTGATTTTTGGATATAAACTCATACAGTACATTATACTCATAAATTCATCTGTTATTTTATGCTTATTTGGATTGAGCAGATCAATATTTAAGTCACCACAAATGAACACAGGTTTTTGATTAGTTTTTGAGAACATTTTTCCCATACAGTCAGTGAATGTTTCAATACTAGATCCTGGTGCTCTATATATACAGCTGACTAATACATTTTTGCTTTTTTCTTCACATATTTCAATAGTTATACATTCTAATAAGTTATCAATCACAGTTGTCATATTGTCTACTATTTTATAATCCATGTTCTTATCCACATACACAGCCACTCCTCCTCCACTCTTATTTTTTCTGTTTACACAATTAAATTCATATCCATCCAGTTCAAAATCCATTCCTTTATCTTCATTGATCCATGTTTCTGATATAGCAATTATGTTAAATATTTTTTTAAACTGACTTAAATATTCTTTAATGTTGTTAAAGTTTGCATATAGACTTCTGCTGTTGAAATGGATTATTGATAATTTGTTATCCGTTCTAATGATCCGATTAAACTGTTCATCTGTATAATAGCAACAACTGTCATTGATATTTGAGAAGAAATTATTGTCCGGGTCTATATCGTGCTCCAAGTCCAGTACATTGTGGTCTGTGTATTTAAATGTTCTCAGGTCTACTTTTCCATGATCAGCAATCCTTTGAGTTATATCCTTCTTGTCTCCAGATGTAGATGAATAGGTAGTAGATGAATAGGTTCCTCTGGTCTGTATCATGGTGTTGTGATGTGTTTGTGTCCTCATACCTTATTGGTCATATTTGTCCAGATCCTCGCTTTAAGAAACACTATTGTTCATATTTGTCCAGCTCCTCGATGTTCCTTATTGCCATGACTTTTGCTTGTTCTGGTGATCCGTTCAGTTTGATGAATATTTTACAGTTTGAAGTCCATGTGTGCTGGATTTTTCCCTGTTTCTTCAAGAAGCGTGCTTTCCTGGCGATGTCGGCATTCCGTTTGGTGAGATGTTCATTGATGAATACGTTTGTCCCTTTCAGTTTTCTTCCTTGTTTTAACAGTGCTGTTTTGTGTTTTCTGTTGATGAATCTCATGATGACGGTTCGTTTATCACCGTCATTTCTCCTGGGGCAGAGGGTGGCACGCTTCAATGTTATTTAAATCCATTTCTATACCTTTAGATAGGAGGAAATCAGCAACCTGTTTTTCCACAGAGCTGACCTCCTGTTCACTGGGCTCCCCTCCGCTCTCATCTGTTACCGCCCGTGCGTAGGACCGTGGTTTGATATGAAGACCTGTGATGATGACGTCGTTAATTCTGGTGTACTGCTCCAATTCAGCCACTCTATTTTCCAGCTGCACCAGATGCCGGTCTTTCTCGGCATTCTGGAGCCGTAATGCCTTCACCTCCTCCACCAGATCCATAATTGATTTCTGTTGCTGCTTCACAACAGAAATCTCCTCTGATAGAAAGTCCAGAGATTTTTTAATATCGTCACCTTCCTCCGCTGTCAGAACCTTCTTAGGCCCCATGGTCGGCTTATGAGCAGCTTGTCGATCGCCGATGTTAACAGCCTGCGTTGTTTGTCACCGGGATGGATCTGCACTGCGCTGGTGCCGCGCGGCATCGGTGTTTCCGCGCTGATGGATCCGCGGTGGCTGCACGAGGCCTCGGGGAAGCGGCACTCGTGACGCGTGGCTCTAATGACGCAGCGCGCGGCCTCAGTGAATTCACCACGTTGGGCGGGCCTCAGACGTTGTTGCTGTCCAGTCGCGGGGCTAAGTTGCCGGTTGAGGTGGTATTCCCACTGTCCGGGTTGGCAAACACCGGCGTGGCAGATGGCAACTACAAACACCACCTCTGAAAACTCAGGTACAAACTTTTTGCAGCTCGCTCTGACGACACGCAGCTCTGACTGACTGTGTGTGTGTGTATGTGTCTGTGTGTGTGTCTCCATTCCTCCTTATTGTTTTCTGGTTGTGCTGTGCCTCCTCTGTGTCGTGTGTTTTTGACTTATATGTCAGCAGAATATGTCAAAAATAAAAACAGAATGGAAACTGGTGGGATGTAGGTGTTTGGATGAGGAGAAATTTATTATATTTTTAAGCTCTTTCAGCTTTTTACCTCCGCCAAGGTGGTTATGTTTTCGGTCGTGTTTGTTTGTTTGTCTGTCTGTTTGTCAGCAGGATAACTCAAAAAGTTTTGAACGGATTTTGATGGAATTTTGTGGAGTGGTTGGAAATGACAAGAGGAACAAATGATTAAATTTTAGTGGTGATCCGGATCACGATCCGGATCCAGGAATTTTTTAAAGGATTCTTCACCATTGCGGGATAGGGGGAACTTTGACATTCTAGTTTCTAACTCCACAAAAACAAGGCAGAAAGGCTTGAAAAACATTAGGGTGCTACGTAGTCAAATGTTCTATCAAACAACAAAGTTTGGTGATGATCGGATCCGGATTCCAGATCTGGTGATCCAGAATATGCAAAAATATAGGGGAAATAGAAAATGTGTCAGTGTGAGGTGACAAATGAAGCTAGAGATGCACAACTAACACCAAATTGTAGCTGAATCTGTACTTATTCAGTAAGGTGTCATCAGATTTGATGTAGCTTCAAATGTTATGGAGCTAGATCCAGAAGAAAACCGCCATTACCGAAAAATCGTTTTTATACAATAACTTTTGAACTAATAAAGACATAAAAGTGATTCCAAGTTCTAGTGGTATGTTTTCATGGTCAAGGATGTCAAATATAAAGGAAAGAAAAGTGTATGTATCATAGTTTTGGTTGTAACACTGAATTGTTGACTAGATCACTGTGCCAAGGAGGGAATCTCTTTAGGGTCAGTGACCCTATGGCCTTGTTTAGAGAAGTGTTTCACAAATGTTAAAAAATTCATATATTTGCAGTTTAGTTGAATAATAAATAGAATTTTGTCTCTTATTTGTTTTTGTCTATAAGCACATGCAATATCAATATCAGTGCTCAGATGACAGTAGCTTCTGGGAAAAGTGCAAGTTGCAATAAACTGTGATGCCAAGCGCTAAGAATACATGCTATCCAGTCACAGCAGATGAAGCTTTTTTTTACTACTGAGCAAACATCATTGTTAGACTTTTTTAGGTTCAATGATTCCACGGCGTGTAGATGTTATGGCGTCAGTGACCCCATGGCCTTGGCGGAGGTTTGCACTCTCTGAGTGCTTCTAGTTATTAATAATTAGAGAAGGTGTCTTATTGGATTTCACGTTCTTTAAGCATTAGAGAAGTGCTTCCCAAAGTGTGGGTCGTGGCCCTGGGGTGGGTAGTGAGTGGACGTTGAAGATATAAACTGCTTGATAATATAGCTTGTAATAAAATTAATGTTACCCCAAAAAATTATGATTTATTTTCAAAATATAATCACAAATAATAAAACAAAGCCATGGGATTTAAATGACGTCAGTCATTATTTATCTGACCTACTTCAACATAATAATAATAATAATTATTATTATTGTTGTGTCATCCAAAGTTGAGATTAGAAGTTTGGGTGGGCTACAGGAAATTTTAATTTCAAGGTGGGCAGTGGTGTTCTCAAGTTTTGAAATGGCTGCTTTAGCGAAACAGCACCACCCACAGACACTCAGAACAGCACAAAGCCCTTTAGCTTAACCAAATGGAAAATGTTTGATCTTCTTTTAATGTGAAAAACAGTTTAAAATGGTTCTTATCAACCACAATATTTCAAACAGTGGGTGTTAGGTGCTGTTGAAATGATCTTAGATGATTCTGAATCTGAATCTGCCACCTCAGTGACTGATATTTTATAGAATATGCAAATAATCATAAAGTTATTTAGATTAATAATTCTTGGAAATAATAGGTAGTTACAATTCTGACCAGGAACTTCAAACAGGATGGAAATATGTAACAGAGAGACGTTTTGAGTGCACAGCGCCAGCAGATTAACCTTGCTTTCACCTTGTTGTGTGATCGTGCTGAGAAGAAGAGAAAAGCCAAGAGTTTGAAAAGCGTGTGTTGTCTCCAGCAAAGACTGACACTTGTTATGCAGATTAGATGAAGGCATTTAACTGTACAAAATCTTGCGGCTAATACATTGTTTGCTTTGACAGCTTGAATCTGTAAATAAGAAGATGCAGGAAAGAAGAGAAGGAAGGTTGCGATAACAGTTGAAATGATGATACTTGATTGTAATGCTGTATTATCCTGATTTTACAGCACCGACCCTTTTTGAAATCGTGCTCACACTCCGCACGCTTACTTCGGAATGTTTTCTGTTTGGCTCCAATTAAATCGATGCTCGAGTTATGCACATCCACACCCTGAAATCCACCCCTCACTTCCACTTGTCCCCTTTGTGTTCATGGTCTAAAATCAGGCTAATTTTGGAGGTGACCTGCTGCTCCTGTGATTAAGTTATGCATCATTCTCTTAATCCTGGCTGACAACTATGTGAGAGCAATGAAGAAAACTTGTGCAGCGTGTCATCTACTAACAGATGGCATAAATCATTCTCTTAAACGCTGCATTAAGTATTAATCATTCTCAGTGTTGTCACTGTCACACTGCCTGGTGGGTCGCAGGCATGCAAAGTGTGATTAATAGAGGTGGAGATTTAAGGAGCTCCTTTTAAATTCCAACTGTTTTTACCCCCTTTTTTTTTGGTTTCAACTGCCAGAAGTTGAGGTCCCTTGTTGGGAACCAAAGGACTGTAGGAGCACCTCAACATCCCCAGTGGAGACCTTTTAGACATGGCCAAATGAATCATAGCGGATAATTTGCTCCTTCATGTCATAATACTGAGCAGTAAAATGAATGTAGCATCGTTATGTGTCAGGCCCATTTTGACACTTCATATTCCTACTTGTTTTTGATTTCTCTACATTCCGGGTTATAAGTTCCACTTTTTTAATTTTTATACTAGTCTGGGAGTTCCTGCTACGCACTTATGTATGTCTATACTAATAATCATCATCATCATCAAACCTTTATTTAACCAGTATAAAAACTCATTGAGATCAAAAATTTATTTTACAAGGGTGTCCTGGCAAGTGGCAGCAACGCGGTTACAAATAAATACAAAAACATGTACAAATAAATACATAGACACACTTTCACTCAACATAAACAACGTCATCATAAAAACCTGGGACCTAAATCAATTTAAAAACAGTGACAGACAGACTGTCTTTCTGCAAGGTCCTTTAAAAAAAACCTTTAAACGAATAAAATGAGACCAACTCCTTCAACTGTAATTCATTCTGAAGCTGATTCCATGCAGAAGGTGTTGCAAAATAAAAAGCCTTTTTGCCAAAGCATAATAATAGCTTTGGCAAAAAGCTATTACTGTATTATGCTTTGGCAAAAAGGCTTTTAATTTTAGCTTTGTCAATAATAACCATAATAGCCTATTCAGGCACACACTAGGCTACACAGGCTAGTGTGTGACTGAAAAGTCTTTCTCGATTGTTGCAAAAAATGCTTTCTCAAATTCTTGTACAATATATGGTTCAAAAATGAATGTTTCTTATACTCCGGCGTGCCTTATAGTTCAGAAAATACAGTGTATGTGTGTATGTTCTTGATTGTATGTGTGTATGTTCTTCAGTATTATTCATCATACAGTCTACAGTCCTCTTTTTTTTTTTTGAGACATCAGGCTTTGAGAGAAACCAAGGACATATATTGCAGGGCGGCACGATATTGGGAAAAAATGAACATTGCTGTCATGATTGAACTTGTGGGGTTTGTTTGGGGCTGTTATCATCATTGTATTTGCTGTGTTTTGTTCATGATTGGGTTTTGTGTTGGGGATTTCTCTTGTCTGGTGTCTGGTGTTTCCCTCCTGTCCTCCCTCTTGCTTGCCACGCCCCGTTCCATATCCTTCCACCACACCTGTTTTGTGTTTCCTCCTAATCACACTCTCCTCTTTGTGAGATTGTTGTGCCTAGTGCCTCTTTTGAGCGGTTTCTTCAGAGTGTCTAGTCCTGTTTTTGCCTTGCTGTGTATTTAACCTACCTGCCTGTATTTTGGAACCTGTTCTCTGCCTGATGCGTCGGATACTTTTGCTTGTAACGGCCAGCCTTTTTGTGTACCAAACCCTGCTCGAATGATCATTAGGTCCTGTCGAACTTACGTCTGAATCCTGCAGTTTTTTTCCTACCATGCATCACCGAGTCTGATAATCACAGCATTTTTTTTTTTCTTTTCCTGCCATATGCAGTACTGTACAAGGGTGATTCTTAGACTACGGGCACTTATTATGTCCTTTAATCATATTGTATGAAAAACAGAAAAAAGGGGAAATTTCACACTTTTATAGTTATCTTTACAATGAAAGTGTTTTAAGAAATTTGTTCTAGTAGTCTATGATGACTTTTTCACCTTTTGTCAGCATCATTATATGCAAATATTGCCATTTTGTGCTTGTTCCACACCCAGACTTTTGATCTTCAATGATAAAAATGAATGGTAAAGAAACATTTTTTCTAATGTTTTAAAATATCTCTGAATAAAATATCAGTAAAATAATCAAAACATAATTGGGGTATTCAATGTCATACAACTGTTGTGATTTTTGTAAACAAAATGTAGTTGTCCCACACTATTGCCGTAATTTCCACCACAACACTGTAATGTCCCTTTAAACAGTTTGTATGAAAGATTGTTTGGGTAGTTTCTATGGAGATAAACAGTGACATCAGAGCACATGTATATGGCACCAAATCACAACAAACAGTTGCCCCAAGGCGCTTTATATTGTAAGGCAATGGTGTGGTGGAAATTACATTTACAAGGCCAATAGTGCCTGTAGTTAAAGAATCACTCACAAATGTTTGAGGCACATTTCATGCATCATAAATGATCATTGATATGACAGCTGTGTTCTATTTATGTGTGTTTTTTCCGTATATAAGTCGCACCAGAGTTCAAGTTTCAGGACCTCAAAATTATTTTGAGGAAAGTGTGACTTAAAGTACGAGTAATTGTGTTTTACACTCATTTTAATATTGGATGATCATTTGCAACTGAGTTTGTGTGGTATTCTACTGGCCAGTACGCTTACAAAAAAAATTATTATTATTATGGAATACAAGAATAGAGCTCACAGATTCACTTTGTTGGAACTAATTTTGTATTGACATGCAAATAAAAGGGGCTTGGAGGGGGGGAGGAGGGGCATCAAATTATACTTTTATGATGACTCTCAGAGGCCTAAAACTTTTGCGCTGTACTGTATATTGTGGTGTGAAAAAATACAGGAATTTTTAATAGGTCTATATGGAAAAAAATGTCTCATTCTGGGATGATTAGGGAGATTTCTTTTTAGTGGAAAGCATCTACAGAAACAGTAAATCCAGTAAATAAAAAAGTTGCAAACTCTGCAAGGACTTTCTCAGCAAATGACTTTATCTCTCCATGATGGAGAAGAGTTTCTTTCACAGTTGAACACAGTGCAAAGAAAACACAATGTTCCTTCTTTCCGCCATTTCACAGTAAAAGTCTTATAAATGTACCAGTGGGAACACTCATTAAGTCAGAGTGTTTTTTTTTTTTTGCAAAGAAACGTACCAATAAAATAGCTTTCAAGAAAATACTTTTGATGTCTGTGGCCGACACACAGGGTCACATTTCCAGGAATGTCCTTCCCTAGAATTGTAGTGCTGACACGCACAGACAAGCACTGCTTGTTTGTGGCGCGTTACGGTTAACTTGACATGCCGTGTCTGCATGTCACATCCAAGCAGAGGAAAAAAAAACCTTTGTGTGTGGGAAGAACCCTTGATGATGTACAGACAGTATGTGTGTATTATTTTAGCTTTCTGCAATGAAAATTAAAAGTTGAAAGCAAGCAATGGCTGCCAGCTCAAACAACACATTTCTACTTTAATTAGAGAGTATTTATTTATTAGCTGAACTAACTTGGAATTGCTGCACTTTTTGCATGCAGTTCAAAGCTAATCAGAGATGCCTCCAGAGGCATCTGCTTTTTTCTCTGCCTTGATCCCTGTACAAATGTGTTTGCATGCATCTACATTAGCAAGCTATCCTCAGAATCTGATCAGATTTTGACCAAACATTGCAGGTATATTGCGTCAGTGAATGGAAAAAAGTGGATTTGCAACTGTGTACCTGTATTGCAAGTGAAAATTTTATTTGCAATTGTCAGTTTGTCCAGATACTCTCAGCCTTTAAAGTCACAATGGGCCTCATGTATCAATGTTGCGCACTTGTGGCGTAAATTTACGGCGTAAACTTGAAATACACCAAAGTCGCCGTGACATGTATCAAGCAGTGCGCACCTGCCCATTCCTGGCGTACGCCTGATGTGATCTTGATAAATGCAGCGGGTGGAAACGATCGTAATTATAATAAACACGCCCATAAATATTCAGACTCCGCTTGTTTGTTTCCGTGTGACAAACACAGTTATGAGTAGTTGTTGGCGCTCTTTTTTCTTCTGGGCAACAAGATTCTTATAAACAGATACACAGAACACTGTAAAAAAAAAAAAAAAAAGGCATACAAAATTGGACTCCGAGGCCACGACAGGTGAACGGCGTTATAGCGAGGGACCACTGTATTCTCTTTTCACATGTCAATAATTCTTGACATGTGGATATTTGCTCGCTCAATTAATATAATATGCATTGATTTATATAATGGCACTGTTTATCATGTTGATCATCTTCATTTTTATGTGGATTCCAGCGCTGGTTAATTTTGGTGTATAATTTACGCCACCTCTCGACCTGGTGTATATTTTCAGCGCAGCGTACGCCAACGATCACATTGATAAATGCCAAGTAGCGCAGCCGTTTTGGCGTACACCCCATATACGCTCAAATATCGCCGTACGCAACGTTGATACATGAGGCCCAATGTGTGCAGGGTTTGAATGAATTTGTTTTTTAATTAATTTATTTATTCAGCACACAGATCAACAAAAAAACTCATAAAAAGAACGACTTAACAGTGTACCTGTGTGGCCAAAAGGGTGTAGGCACCCCTTATACCATAAAACATAAAAAATATATACATATATAAATATATATACTCATAACAACAAATAATAAAGAAACGTGCACGAACAATATAACTTGATGAATGCACTAAAATTTCAAAACACAACCAAACAAGCAATAGTGCACAATCCCAAAAACAACAAAATCGGTAAACCTAATTCTTCAAACTATAACAAGTAATTTTATTATATTTGTAAAGCTATTTAAAGTAATTTAATGTTATCAGGACAGTTATTCCAAATGTTAACACTTTTAACCGAAACACAATGACTTTTTACAGTAGTTCCGATCTTTAATTTGTCAAAAAATAATATTCCTCTCAAATTATAACTGGAGTCCCTCATTTTAAACATATCCTGGACATGTTGAAGCAAAAGTTTATTTTTAACTTTATACATAATTTGTATTGTGATGTAATCAACTAAGGCCCAGAATTTCAACCATTTATGGTTGAAATGATTTATGGTGTTTATTAGCAGAAATGGAATACAGCATTCATAACCATCTTTTTTTTTTTTTTTTTTTTTTGTGTGTGTGTACAATTATCTGCAACAATGAATTTATGTGTTTTCATAAGCTTAGGTTGAGCCTTTTATATCTGCATGGCCTCATGGAGGCCACCATGTTAATCCACTACCCCCCAGTGGGACATACCTATTCCACCTTTTGCATTTTGCAGTGCAACCAGAAGACTTGAAAAAGAGTAATTATTGGTTGCTACCCTACACACTGTTTTCTGGTTGCTATTGCAGGCAAACAAGTTTGAGAACAATCATTTATGTGAAATAGAGGACCATACATATTGCTTATCACAAGAGAACGCAAGGGAGCATGAATCCACATCGCCAGAGAAGCAAAAACATGAAGGGAAACGAAATTGTGACTGATGACGGCGGAATGCAATCTGCAGCTTCACCACTACATGGCAGTAAATCCTTCACTGTTGCTTTAAAATGGTAATCAAATGAAAAATGTGCTGTTACTCCTTCACTTTTAACCTGCTGTAAATGTAAATACCACAGAATCTCTCAAAGCTGAATGAATGAGTGCACTTTTATCTGATCTCTAATAGACCAGTTGTCTGCTTGGGTGGTTGACATCTAGGACACGAGGCGATTTTGTGATGCAGCAAAGTGCGGCACCAGCGTGTGCTTCCAGACCTGACCTGACCTCTTATATACTCACTGGCCAATCCTTTAGCTACACCTTGCCAACACTGGTTTGGACCTTCCTTTGCACATTCATCTTCAACCACTTATCCAAGACTGGGTCACGAGAGAGCTGGAGCCTATCCCAGCAGTCATAGGGCGTGAGGCGGGATACACCCTGGACAGGACTCCAGTCTGTCGCAGGGTCACACATAGACAAACAAACACAGTTACACCTGCACGCACACCTAAGGACATGTCTTTGGATGTGGGAGGAAGTTGAAGCACCCGGAGGGAACCCACGCAAACACGGGGAGAACATGCAAACTGCACACAGAAAGGCCATAGGTGGGAATTGATCCCATGACCTTCTCCCTGTGAGGCAACAGTGCTAACCACTAAGCCACTGTGCTGCCTGACCAGGCAACATTTTTCCAATATTCCATTGTATGTATTTGGAGAGCATGTGCCCATGTTGCCTCAGTTTCCTGTTCTTAGCTGACAGAAGTGGTACCCAGTGTCGTCTTCTGCAGCAGTAGCACATCTGTTTCAAGATACCACCCATTGAGCTTTCACAGATGGTGGTTGTTTGACTTCTTTTCTGACCTGCTGTTAACAAGGCAGGTTTAGCCAGAGAACCAGCACTCACTGGGTGTTTCTTCTGTACAATATTCAGTGTAGATTGTAGAAATGGTTGTGTGTGAAAATCACAGCACAACAGCAATTTTTGAAATACTGAAACCAGACTAGAAACAAAAAGTCACTTAAGTCACCTTTCTTCACATTTTGATGTTTGATTCGACTTCAGCAGATTTTGTTGACTAAGTCTACCTGCCTCAGTGTGTCAGGTTCCTGCTAGTTCAGCATGCGTACCTAATAAAGTGGCATGTGTATATTAATGTTCAATTCAATTTCAATTTATTTCATTTATACAGTACAACAATGCTGCCTCAAGGCGCTTCACACAAGTAAGGTCCAACCTTACCAACCCCTAGAGCAAGCACACAGGCAACAGTGGTGAGGAAAAACTCCCTCTGATGACCAGTGTATATAATAACTGACTAGACTTTGACCATCTGTCCAGTGAATCATAAAAAAAGCTACAGAGTTGTCTTTTCATATGCGTGACAATGATTTTGACTCCGCAGTGAAGAGTGTCGTAACAGCAAGCCAGTCGGACCAACGTTTCTCGAGGAATCAATGATTTGCACCTAAAAGTATGGGCACTTTATCAAATTCACTATCACGTGTCCAGGACATTCTTAGCATGTCCTGTGACCCCAGAGGTCTGAGCACAATACCAGTCACGTCATTTGACCTGCAAATGCCACAACAGTAGGTCACAACTTACCCCCTTGAGATGATGTCCACTATAGATCTTGTGACAACTCAACATTTTTCATTATTTGCTTTCAACCCCATTATATTGTGGTTGACAAATTGTCAAATTGACAAATTATCAGTGCACAAATATTTATTTGCGATGTCAGCCCTGACTTTGGGATTATCACTGTACTCTTTTGTTCCCTCAACTTGCTGCCACCATCGGCCTCTTGGTGCAGCGGCTCCAGCTCCCCTTGCCAGTTCCGTTAATCTGATGTTAATGCAAAGTGAAAGACCGCTGGCGCTTCCCCAGCAGCCCGATTCAGCCCACTTCAGTGTCTGGTCTGCAATCTATTGCCTTAGTATTCCATTAGCTTAGCTTCGAGCCTTCCCAGTGTGCACCCCGATCCCCTCCCCAGCCCCCACACCGTTCCCCCGGCTGAGCTGCAGCTGATGTGGTTTGGCAAGCAGTGCAATGTGAGACAGAATGCATAATTATGTTGTCAGAGGACATCATGATGGAAACATTTCAGTCCCAGACGCAGCAGTGGGATCCTATCACTCAGCATCTTCCTTTCCTTTTAAATGGCGGCTCAGCCTGTCCGTGCAGTCTTGACTGTAGCTGATGGACGTTCGAGAAACAGAATTGGTGCTTGGTTTCAACAATATGAGCTGATGTCTCCTCGGAAACAGCTTGTAGCGCAATTCTGACAAGCTGTCCTTTTCCAGACGCTGTTTGTGGCTACATTAGATGGCAATGTTGAGTGATATGCTTCAATTTTCAGCTTCTCTCGAAACAAAAAAGTATCATGTATTGTTTGTCCTGTTCACCTACACGCCCTGTTCTTTCAGCTGTTTACCTCAGAAGGAAACCTCAGTTAGTTATGAGATGCGCCCCCCCTCCACCAGTGTGCATTTATGCAGTGCAGTCAGAAATTTTTATTTATTTGTTTTTAAAATTGTAGTCTCTTTAGATTTTCCTCGAAATTGACTAAATTTACTGGAAAAAAATTATGAAGTACCTTTATTTCTGCAGTATATCACAAAATTACAGTTAATTTTGGTGTTAAAATATTTATACTGGAGCTGGGGTATTGCAACCCATTGACCACATAGTCAAATGCTAAGAGAAATTCCATGTTGCTAAAAGAATTTGGCTGCATTTAGAAATAGTTCATAGTTCATACGCATTGCACACCAGGTACAATTATTGTGGTAACTGTCTAGTCAGATATCCTTGATGAAACCATTGGTATGTGGATTTGGCTGCTAATGACGTTGATATCATTTATGGATACATCATGTGTTCCAGCCTAATTTATTGTGGCTAAAGAGAAAATACATAATTTACTTTGGCTGATTTAGTTAAACCTTATGTACCAGCCGTGGTTTGCGTTCACGGGATGCAGGACTGCGCTGTGTCCCAAGGGTAAGGAAAAGGTCTGCAGGACAGAGATCCCTTTCGTACCGTGCTCCTGTTTTGTGGACTACTCTTCCGGCCTCAGTGAGACTTTCAGATTCTGTGGAGACTTTTAAGAAAAGACTAAAGACACATGTTTTTACCCAATCTTATGGCCAGCATCCTTTTTTCTTTCTTTTAAGTTCTTTTACTCTTTATTGTGTTTTATTGTAAACTTTTAATTGTTTTTGATGTTTTAATTTTATTTTACATTGTATTTATTATTTTATATTTATGATTTGGCGTGATATAAATTGAATAAATTGATTTGAAATTGAATTAGTCACATTGGCTCAGCAGTTTTCTCCCCAGACAATGGAATAACGGCGCCGCACCGTTATACTGCCACCGCAGCGCTGCTATACTGTGGGGTCATCTCACGATGTTTTTTTTAATTTGCCAATTTATTCATCAACCAGCCATTTAAAGATATCTCACCTTTCTGCTGATTAAAGTCGCTAACTGGGACTCTTGTTTATTGTTGCGGGCAAGAAATGGAAATTGCGTGCCATTTCACACTGGACAGTTTATTCGTAATATGCCGTTTTTGTGGGGTGGCCCACAACAGCTCTCAGGCGTGATAGTTGTTAGCAGCACCGCTGTAATAAAAATTTCTAGGGAGAAGCCTGGGATAAACATGAAAATATGATAATGCCAGCGCAGTGGGGGATTCCATCATAAATATAGTTTGCTAAGATTTTGCAGATGGAATGAAGGATGAAGTGCATGTGTCAGTGCACAAGGTTTGAAATCCATCTGGATTTGATCCATCTGGATTTGATGGAAACTGGGAACTCAGAATTTCTTGCTGACAACTATTCAAAATACATCTGATGAAGTTGACTCATTCGGGCAAACCAAGTACAAACGTATCTGTGACTAATGTTGGTATTGACAAATGACACAGTAGACCTGTGTGAATGTTGACTTACCTGTCCAGCAAATATCCATTAAAGCATTTGTGTGAAATTTGTTTTGATTTTATCTGTAGGGGCAGGATCTCTGGTTATCTGTGTGACAAGTTGTGTCTGTTGCTTTTTTTAATGCTTCAATTTATAATTTATGTACTTGTTTGTCTATTTATTTATTCAACTCTCAGTTGTAATTGAAGGTCTGCTGTGCTTCTTCAGTTTCATGATGCTGACACAGACCGTCTTCTTGCTGTATTTTAATCCATATGGGTCAAAATTCTAAATTTCTTCCAATTAATGTCAAATTTGATCATATTGGCGATATAACAGTGTGAATCAGTTATTTGAATACTAAAGAATAAAACAGTCGTGGCATAGATGAAAGTCCTTTTTATGACTTGAATGATTAAAAAAAATCCAAAGGTACTACACCTTTAAAGGGCATATGTCACTTCAATCATCACAATGCTAAAGTACCCCTGGCCATATCAACATGTAACATGTAAGTGTGTAGAATTATTGTTCCACTGTGTGGCGCTCCACAGAAAAACAACATCCCACCGTCAGCCTTCTTCTCCAGATTTGTCACTGACTTTGGGGGCTCCTGGTAGCGCTTAGCATAGCCATCTGCTTAACTCAGGTTAGCCAATAACTCAAAGGTCTGGGAGCTGGTCCACAACTGTTCTGTTAACAACAGTCACTCGTTGTTCCCTTTCTGTCCAATTCCGTGATTACAGAAGCGGCTTCCTCAACGAGATTCGCTGGCATCCCGCATGTAGCATCTTAGCTTAACTTAGCATGACGCCATGGCACAAACCACAAACACGGCCGGTTCCACGCTTTCGGGAGTGGAAACACACATTGTTCAGAATTCTCTCTTGGCCACATGAAAGGAAAGGATCAAATCTGTGGTTAGATCCATGTTTTGAAGACCATTCTCACGCCGTGCTTGGCATCACTTTTGCTGTTTGTCCGACATACACTATAAAAAAAAAACGCCTCACTTTCCTCCTCAAAATATTATCTTTGGAAAACATGTCCACCTAATAAGCAACACTAGTCATGTGACTACATCCTTGCAAAATATACATTTTAACCATTTTGACATATTCGCTGTCAAAGTACACAAAAAACACTGATTTCACACTGTAAAAAAATTCTGTTTTTCTTCATTCATTTCAATAGAATGCCCGGAGGAGGCGTTACTGTACATTATGTCATCAAAGTTCACATTTCTCACAGCTTGAGGTTTCTGAGCGTGGATCAGCAGCAGGTGAAATCAGGTTAATTTCCTCATGTTTGACTCAATTTCACAGGGTATATGGCACCAAGAATACAAAGAAATACATTTTCATAATTCTTTTATTTATTTAGAATAGTCAGCTCAGTTGACATTTTATTTACTGGTGATACACACTTTAAAGTTTTCTTATGTAATTTCCTAAATTGTCATTTTACCAACAGAAGGCCATTGCAGTATGCCAGCTGCAGGATGTTCATTGACGTGCCATTAACAGGAACTAATTCTCTCTCTCTCTCACACACACACACACACACACACACACACACACACACACACACACACACACACACACACACACACACACACACACACACACACACACACACACACACACACACACACACACACACACACACACGTGTGTGTCATAAAGATTTAACTCTGAATGACTCATGAGCACCTCATCACCTGCAGTCAGTGTGGGAGTGAAAATGCAGACAGAACACGGCAGTTTGCTTTTTCCATAATTTTACAATTAGAAGACTGATGGATGTTCCTGTCTGTCTTTTTAAATTCAAGATAGACCCACTCATGCTGAGAAAAGTACACCAACAGGGGCCCTGCACCTGCACAGGAGCGAATGCGATGATGGAACGAGAATATTATGCCTAATGCCAGGTGTCCTCTGGAGTTTCCACCTTTATTCTTCTCAGTTGGAGGTCTAAAACTACTTGATCCTTGATTAAGACCCTTAACTCATTCTACCTCACCTGTGTAAAAAGGCTGTAAAAGTCCCAAGGTGAAAACTGCAAAAAGAACATTGCTCTTTAGATGCTGCCAGTACATTATATTCAAATTATACATGTCAAAGTCTAGCTTTTCATTGTGCAGAGTTGAAAAAAGTTATTTATTTATTTTGCCAAATTGCATGATTGTATTTAAATTTAAATTAAGACTCCTAGATGCACTGCAGGCGATTAGAAAACAATAACGTTTTCACGTTCATTTATCCTCCTGAGACCTTTACGGAGACAACTTTGTACCCTCATGGAACTGCTTATAAAAGCTGAAAAGAAAGACGCAAATAGGAAGCTCATGAATGAAACGGATTGGATTAGTTCTGACATTTTCCAAGATTGTATCGGTTTTTCAAAGTAGTGAAAACCTTTGACGTGCCACCGTGAAAATCTCTTTGGGTGTATTAATGGCTGTGGAAAATGAACCCCTTGGAGCCGACATGTGGCAAAGCCACAATATTTTATTTATTTATTTATAAATGTTGAGTCATTGGTGTTTTTTTTTTTTTTAAACAGTTACATTTTTTTTCCTCATATCTTGTCAAGATAAGGAAAAATATTTCCTTCTTGCTGCTTGAGTATCTGATGCTTTAGTACGTGTTAAACAGCTATAATTTGAGATGATAGCGCCTGGAAGATTAAATACCACATCAGTTGTATTTCTCTGATTTTGCTTTACACTGTATCTTACGGTACATATTTGATTGAGGGCTTTTAATTTGGTTTTTGATATCCGTGGATGTCGACGCACAAAAGAGAATTTTAAGTACGAGGAGAACTGGGTCACATTTCTTTAAATTAAACCATTAAATGAACAAGAGGTGCAGAAATAAAGACGAGTGTGTCATCAGGCTTCGTACAGTATGCAGATCTTAAGCTGGTTTTATCATCGCACGATAAGTGAAAATGATCCGGTCAGCAGCAATTAAACATCATGACGGCCTCGTCTTATCACGTTGCAGCGATTGGCCTCCCAGTCTCCCTTTCTGTTTCAGAGTAAATCTGAGCTTCCAGTCATTCGCGGCTGTACAATCTCCAGTTCTCACTGCGTGAGTTCCACCTGTGGCTAAATATGTGAAGATGAGATGGAAGCAGCCTGCAGGGCCTGCCCTCAGCAAGTGTGACTAACTGCGGCAGAAACACAACCGAGGCACAAGCAGGGTGCACACATTTGTGAGAGCATGCATGTGCTGATGTTAGTTTTGCTGTTATTGAGGGTTACATGCTGCATTAACACTGATGATTGGAGCTACAGAGAAGCATGCATGCTTTGGTGTCAAAATATGTATTTTTCCCCCTGAACAAAAAAAAAATTAAAGGAAAAAGGCAGATGCTTTGGCAACCTTTTTACACCGGCGCACAATAGAGCAGCATGCTGGGGGTTTTGTGTATGTGTGCGTGTGTGTAACAAAATAACCTGTTCTCTGAGACATCCTGAGAATTTGTGGAATTGCCAAGACGTGAAAACTGGTATTCATCAGAGATGTGTTCTGGCTTCTGTACTGTTTCAGTGCTTGCATGGACGAGGTGTTGGGTTGTGAAACCAGTGACTTGGGTTTACAGGCATTGACTTTGTGGACACTGCTGTGGTCTCTGCAGCATCAGGGCTCTGAAAGCAGCCCTTGAGAATCTGAGAGAGGATTTAGTGCAGCAGATGACAAAATTTTTACAGAGGAATCCTTCAACTGGTGATGCAAGCACCAAATTCACCACAAATACGTACTCCTTAGACATTACGCTAATGGAAAAAACAGACTCGCCACTTGAATTTTCAATAGGCAGCCAGGTGGAGGTCCAAATTATGAAATGCTCCAATCGTATTGAAAACTATACCACATGATTTGTCTGAATATAAAGATTCCAAAAAGGTATAGTTTGGACTATCTATGGCCAAGTGTTATGGAGTTATGGGGTAAAAGGTCAATTTCAGTTTGTACAGGGGTCAAAAGATAAAGTTGCTCCAATTTTGGTAAAACAGTGGTGCAAATTATTGATTGAGCTAATAGGATTAATAAATGGAATAGATTTGACTGTGTTGAATGCTTGGTCTCCAAAGTAAAGGTCAAACAATGTCGACATCCACGTGATAATTAAGCATGACACATGGTACAAATTATCCCTTTTAAAAACTCTATTAACACAACTAATAATTTGCATCACATTTTACCAAAATTAGAGCAACTTTACCTTTTGACCCCTTACAAATTGAAATTGACCTTTGTCACCTTTCTTGCTGTTTTTGTCCCATAACTCCATAACATTTAGTCATACATAGTCCAGTGGCCACACGTCACCTGGATGCAGCAGATAGATGATTTTTTTTCTTTGAGATGTGGAGATGGACTAGTTGTCTGCCTGGGTGGTTGCCATCCAGGGCCCAAAGTGATTCCATGGTGTCGTGGAACCTGCAGAACATGGCAGCAGCACATGGTCTCAGACATGAAATGACTTGATAATTATGGGTCAGTGTCAAAGTGATTGGCTTTTGAGAAGAGTCAGTCAATGGCCAAAGGGTCCTATGCTGATGATATATGGTGCAGTATCTAAAGTGCATAATCTATGTGCATTTGAGCCAAATGCAGCTCTACCTTATTATTTAACAGTGTGTAATCTGAGTATATCACAGGGTGCAAAAGGGTCGTGCAAATCACGTAATTAGTCAAAGGCATATTTTGTGTGCAACATGAAATAAATCATTTGGTGTCATGTGTCATTCCCTTGAAGATTTTGTACTCCAGCACAGCAGCTGCTGCGCTGCTATTGTAAATGACAAACACAGAAGTGAGAGGTTTTCTGGTGAGCAAATGATTCTGCCTTCAGTGTGCTGAAGCACGGGAGCAGCAGCTGCCAACCACAAATCCTGGAGGTGAAGTGCGTCCTGCAACACTTCCCCCTTATTCTCCTTCAACCATCTGAGCTCCTTCATATCCCACCAGATGCAGACAGATGATTTCACTCTTATTTCATTCTGTGCCACTGTTCATATAAATACACAGATATTAAAATGGCATTTATGTGTTTTTAAACAATTGCATGTGTATTTGCCGCATTGAATGTTGCTCATAGTCACACCTGACTGTGCTTCTCGTGAGAAAACAATGTTCACAAAACATGTAAAAACAAAAAAGAAAAGCATTTTGTTTGTTACTTGTAGGAGCTGGTTGAGTTCTTTCATAAACAGACCAGGCATGACTTTTACACAGCAGGATTGCGTAGTTAATTTCATAGTTGTAGAAAAAAACTAGGGATGTCCCAGTCAAGTTTTTTTGGCCCTGATCCGATTCGAGTCATTTGATTTTGAGTATCTGCCGATACCGAGTCCCGATACGATACTTTAAAAAACTGAATGAACAATGAACAAATGCTAAATATATAATATTTTCATTTTAATCACCTCATTTTATTATTTATCACTTAAACAGTGCACTTCTCCTTGAGGTAGCTTGAACAATCAAGTAAACGTTTTTTAACAGTAATCAGAAATTTTGAGGTAACAAACAACAATATCAAAAACATTTCCAAGGATTTTTCTTCAGAAAACTGCTCTATAAATGAGCAGTCCTGTGACATGTTTCTGTTTTGTATAGATCAGTGGTTTCTGCCACGAGTCTTCCGTGTTTTGGCCAGACGCGTCATTCCTATTGGACAGCGCGAAGCTATGTCACAGCTCAGAGCATCAAAAGTTGGATTGGGTTGAACTTTGATCGTGTCAGCCTGCCGAC
This sequence comes from Thalassophryne amazonica, assembly GCF_902500255.1. NCBI lineage: Eukaryota > Metazoa > Chordata > Actinopteri > Batrachoidiformes > Batrachoididae > Thalassophryne > Thalassophryne amazonica. The sequence goes on from NC_047109.1 coordinate 94,651,171, forward strand.
AAGCGGCAATGCGCGCTCCTGCGATGCTTCTGATGCCTCTAAAAAGCAACGCGTCTCATTGAAAATAATGCTTTTTACACCGATTCTTGAGGCCTCTGACGCTTCCGATGCTTTCAGTGTGAAAGGCCCATTAATCTGCAATAATGAGCTTGAAACAGCGCTGATCAGAATAATGAGGATAAAATCTATATCAGATTCCTGATCGGGATGCAACGTCCAATTTCGATCAAGTCTGAAACCACGTGATCGGCCCCGATTTCCCATCACGTGATCGGATCGGGACATCCCTAGAAAAAAACAATTTAATTTCAGCTGAACTTGTAAAAATTCTGTTGCTTTTGCAAATCTATAATTTCCTGCTCAAAAAGGTTTGGTTATTAGTGCACCATTTTGGTTAATGTTATCCATGTGCACTGAAATCACATTTTGAGGTCAAAGAGAGACTCGATGCTAAACTGTGAGATTTTAGCTGTGCATGGCCTGTCACATGAGCTCATCCTTTAAGGAAAATGTTTGTGGGAATTTGAATGTGCAGCGTACTGTCTACTTCAGTCTGTGTAGCTTTCATTCTTCTGGCCATAAGCCATAAAAAACAAATGAATCCAGTGCTGAACAACCTTCTTGCACAGGCTCTGAACCTTTGCCAATAGAATGTACTTGTTCTGCACATTTGTTCTTTCCTTGGATCTGATAAGTTGTCTTCAGCAGTAGAAGTACAGCATTTCACAAAAGAATGGAGTATACAGCACTCAGTCTTTCTTGAGGGCCAGTGGGAACGCCGGCTGTATTCTTGCCATGTTTTCATATTGAGTGGGATGTTTTGGAAAATGTTCCAACAAATGTGCCGAGCTCTCATCTGTAGCATGCTTCTGTAAGAGTTGTGACTGTTCAAAGTTTAGATATTAAAAAACATGCAAATGCTTTTTCACATCTGAAAGTCCGGAACAAGATCTCAAGTTCATGTTTTTATACATTTGGTTTGTAATTTTGCATTCACATTAAAAACTTTCCACGATGTACATATGTCCTGTAGTCATCGTCTTTGTAGACTGTACAGTGCATTTGGAAAGTATTCACAGTGCTTCACTTTTTACTGTTTACTGGCTATCTACCACACCTGATTCCAATGTGAATGCAAACAAGAGGATTATTTAGAAGGAATATTTTAAGGCAGTAACTATGTACCTATAGTGTACCCAGAAAGTATTCACACTTTTTCCACATTTTTTTTTGTCACATCCTTATTCCAAAATGGATGAAATTAATTTTTTTTTTCTCAAAATTCTACACACAATACCCCATAGTGACAACATGAAAAAGTTTAGTTTTGAGATTTTTGCAAAGATGAATGCAGCAATATACAGAGACATCCTGAATGAAAACCAGCTCCAGAACGCTCTTGACCTCAGACTGGGGCGACAGTTCGTCTTTCAGCAGGACAGTGAACCTAAGTATACAGCCAAGAAATTAAAGAAGTGACTTCAGGACTGACTGTGAATGTCCTTGAGTGGCCCAGCCAGAGCCCAGACCTGAATCCGATTGAACATCACCGAAGAGATCTGAAAATAACTGTGCACCAACGCTCCCCATCCAACCTGATGGAGCTTTAGAGGTGCTGCATGGAGGAATGGACAAAACTGGCCAAAGATAGGTGCACCAAGCTTGTGGCATCATATTCAAGAAAGGTGCATCAACAAAGTATTGAGCAAAGGGTGTGAATACTTATGTAAATATGATTTCTTAACTTTTTTTTTATTTTTAATATATTTGGAAAAAAAACTTTTTTCATATTTTCATTATGGGGTTCTGGGAGTAGAATTTTGAGGAAAAAATAGATTTAGTCTATTTTGGAATAAAGCTGTAACATAAAATGTGGAAAAAGTGAAGTGCTGTGAATACTTTCCGGATGCACTGCGTCTCCCTATACTTGACATTGATTGGTTTGTAGACATGCATTTGATTCAAAGATTCAAGATTCAAAGATTCAAAGAAATTTATTGTCATATGCACAGTACAGAAGAACATCTTCCCTGCACAATGAAATGTGGCTACTGCATTTAACCCAATCCTATTTGCCAGTAGGAGCAGATGTCGCCATTAGGCGCCCGGGGACCAGCTCCAGATGTACATCCCTGCCTTGGTCAACAGCAGGGCTGAGCAAACCAACACCGACCCATAACAAACAACACACATACAACACACAACACATAGGCCGGCCCGGTACATAAAACATATATATGAAAGCAAAACACGAGGGAAAAGGAGAAGAAAAAAACCCTCATAGCTGCTGCATTACACAGCGGCAATGAGGAAAAAAAATCCCCATCAGCACAGAAAAACAATAATCACAGAGACAAAAACAAGGACACAGGACGACAACCGAGATTTGAAAGGACCAGTTTATCAGAACACTCCGGAGGCAGCCTGTTCGGCACCGTCAACGGCCTTGTCCGACAATCCTGGAGGGGGGAGGGAACAGCCCTGCGCAGTCTGAGCAGTCCTGGACAGTTCTAACACAGTTAACGTCAGAGCTGGAGAAGCTGAGGGGAGGGGGGAAGACCAGGGAGCGAGGCTTAAGTGTTGATCTTTTGAGGAGGTTTTTATCACAGCGACCTTGAAGTGCAGCTGTATTTGGGGAAGCCAATTGAATAGCCAGATTAGCAGACGCCTGAAAGATTCCACAGTTCTGAGAACAGAGTGGCTCTCAATGCATCTGAATGTAGAATGTGGTCTTCACAGACGGTCATAGCGGGTTTCCAGGGCTGCGATCTTGCTCGAGATGTTTTCCAACGCGCGGTTAACCCCCGTCGACTGCGCAGCCACTGCCTTCCCAATCGAATCAATCATATAGGGCAGCCTGGAAGGACCAATCAAAGCTGCTTCCACTTTCTTGATTTTCCGGTAAACCAGCAGAGTGCCCGCACCACACATCAGAAAGCCGGTCACCACCAAGCCGAATATGTACACATCTTCGACGTCCTCCACAGAAAGCATGTAAAGGCACATGACCTGCCATCTCCTCCATGAGTCCATCACGTAACCCATCACATGCGTCCCAGCAGGACAGGTCGGGTCCTCCGCTCCCGAATGTCTTGTAGAAAAAATAGTGTCAATTGCGTTCAGAGACCACTTTAACAGATACATTTTTATCGTTTCCAGAAGAGCAAAGCTGCAGCCTCACAGACAACACGCCACAGAAGCAGGAAAGATAAGGAGGGAGGGAGAAGAGAAAAGTGCGTCCGTCTCGGTCGAGTGCATTTGGTAGTTAGTTCCATTTGAATGTAAACAAAATGAATGAAAAGATTGATTTTGTTGCAGCTACCCTGCTGTCATGACATTTTTACTATGACCAAATCGCAATTAAAAACCTCTCCTCTTTCCATTTGCCCCCATGGCTCTTTCATTTTTTAGCTTAGCTTCCACATACGGAAGCTAAGCTAATTGGGCTATTCCACATAGCGCCATTCCTTCCCATTTCATCCTGAATAGCAAATTGGGGTGCATTTTGAATCATCATAGTTACTTCTTGAACCTTTTGTCAATCTAGAACAAACTTGGTATATACAGTAGTTACGGCCATCACTGGCACCAGTTTTGAAATCGAGGTAAAATTTTTGAGCTGTTCAAAAATGTCATCCTGTTTCACCAACTTGTCACTCATGTGTGATACCATCTGGGTGTTCGTAGTCATAACAGCTTCAATCATGAATACAGTTTGAAACTTGTTCAATTTTGCTCCATCATGGTACAAATTTGAAGCAGAAGCAGCGTTGGTTGTGGTCTTGCCGAGGACGCAACTTTACTTTAGTTTTTGAGCGGGTTGCCAAGTATGCATTTCAGCTAGTTGCCAGGTTTGTACTTTATAAGCCAGCATGATAGGAAGCATGCTGAAGTAAGCTGTTTCATCCCGCATTATACTTTTCAGGATCGCAGGGAACCATAGTAAAACGGTGTTCTGTGGTACTACCCGACCAAGAGAGTACATCAAACATGGCCCACGCTCCATTTGATTTGGCCCATCATGTTGCCCAGCATGATGTTTACAGCAAAATACATATTTTTATTTCTACCCAAACAGTGGTCTTGTTGCAGTTCCATATCTGACCGTAATTTTTCAAGTAGAAATTATGGGGCACTGTGGAGTTTCTGTGATAGTTTGCACCCTTAGGTTTCATTGGAACCCTTTTTTAAACGAACACTGCCATCTAGTGGGCTCAGAAAAAAACATCACATTCTTCATGCGTCCTTGTTTTGTCACCACCGCATGCCTTTGAAAATTTTTATGCAAGGTCTGTCTGGGGGCATTGTGTGATGTCAAACTTTTTATCATAAAGGTGGACAATGCAACTGTCTTAAACTTATAATTTTCCAAAGCACCTTGCATGCACAGTCTGACAGGGTGTCTTTCTTTTGAAATATGTTGTGCAAAAAAAAAGCATAATAACGTTTTATTTTCTCTGCAGTCCGCACATAAATTAAATATTGCAAGGAGATACAGAGAAGTATTTTTTGTCATATTGAAATTTATTGTTCGATTTCAAATGTTAATTTTGTACAAAATATAATGTCATGTACATTAAAATTTATTTTTGGCTGGTGGCCCTCCAGCCAAATTCATTTTTAGTCTTCTATAGGGAAGAATTTAGACACCCCTGGTCTAGACTATCTAGAGTTTTCAGCACAGTCAGACAGACTCAGTATTAACTTCATAGCATCTGACTCTCTTAGAGTATCAAACTGTATTGGTATCTGTCTGTCTGTACTCTACCCTAAAAACCAACCTTTTAATAATTACAATAAAACACAGGGAAGCTAAGCATGAAGCTCATGGGCATCTAGTGTTCCTCTTCTTCTGTCTCGTGGATTGCTACTACTTCCACTTCCTTTAGATTCTTCTTCTGTTACATAGGTGGTGATAATCAGCCTCATGTTCTTGTAATTGTGATGCTGAAAAGCTAATTCATGCATTTATTTCTTCTAGGCTGGACTATTGTAATTCATTATTATCAGGTTGTCCTAAAAGTTCCCTGAAAAGCCTTCAGTTAATTCAAAATGCTGCAGCTAGAGTACTGACGGGGACTAGAAGGAGAGAGCATTTTTCACCCATATTAGCTTCTCTTCATTGGCTCCCTATTAATTCCAGAATAGAATTTAAAATTCTTCTTCTTACTTATAGGGTTTTGAATAATCAGGTCCCATCTTATCTTAGGGACCTCATAGTACCATGTCATCCCAATAGAGCGCTTCGCTCTCAGACTGCAGGCTTACTTGTAGTTCCTAGGGTTTGTAAGAGTAGAATGGGAGGCAGAGCCTTCAGCTTTCAGGCTCCTCTCCTGTGGAACCAGCTCCCAATTCAGATTAGGGAGACAGACACCCTCTCTACTTTTAAGATTAAGCTTAAAACTTTCCTTTTTGCTAAAGCTTATAGTTAGGGTTGGATCAGGTGACCCTGAACCATCCCTTAGTTATGCTGCTATAGACTTAGACTGCTGGGGGGTTCTCATGATGCACTGAGCGCTTCTTTTTGCTCTGTATGCACCACTCTGCATTTAATCATTAGTGATTGATCTCTGCTCTCTTCCACAGCATGTCTTTCTCCTGACTCTCTCCCCTCAGCCCCAACCAGTCTCAGCAGAAGACTGCCCCTCCCTGAGCCTGGTTCTGCTGGAGGTTTCTTCCTGTTAAAAGGGAGCTTTTCCTTCCCACTGTCGCCAAGTGCTTGCTCATAGGGGGTCGTTTTGACCGTTGGGGTTTTTCTGTAATTATTGTATGGCTTTTGCCTTACAATATAAAGCGCCTTGGGGCAACTGTTTGTTGTGATTTGGTGCTATATAAATAAAATTGATTTGATTTAATTGGTCCGAATGTCCAAACTATCCAAAAAGTGTTTTTGGACAGTGGACACTGGATCAGTTTGATCAGGACTGAGACACGTCTTTTGGTTGCACCAAATCTTGGTCCTTTGGTCCAGATCCTGGTCCAAAGCAGCTTTCACAACTGTTATGTTTGTTTGCACCGAACCGGAAATTCAGAATGCCAGAACCAAACAAGGTTGGTGTGGTAGGCTCCAAAATTAGGTCATTGTGTTGGTGGACATGAAAGAAGTACCTCCACCACATTGTTCATTCAGGACCCATCACTCTCCTGTTTTTGATGTCCAACATAGGCCATTAAAAACATAGATCCCCTGCCAGAGACTCTACTGCTGGTAGTCGCTGCGCTGTGACCCTGGCCACTAATCTTACACGATGGTGTGTTGTGTTTAGTGCTCTGCACACATGAGAAAGTCATCACAGTTCGCACCAGGAACAGTGATTGAATCAGGAGAGGGATTCCTGGAATTACTTTTTTCCTTTATTGTAACCCGAACAAGAACAGCAGTCAGCAGAGAAACGAAGCTGAGTGATCGAAAGGACATCGCCAAACCGTTTGTATGACTCAGTGGAAAATGTGCCTCAGTCATGGCAGCATCTCTGGAGAAGAGAAGTTTCCTGGTGTGAGTTTGAGCCCAGTCTTCAGCCCTGACCTTATTCACGATGGGCCAGTGGTGTTTTCTAGCAGTAAGTCTTGGCATGGTACTTCCTCTCTGTTTCCTCTCCTATTGCTCACCTCAAACACTGTTTGGCGGCTGGCTATGGTTCAACAGAAAGTGCCACTCCCTATGATCTCTATCTGTCTGATCATTGCTGCAGTCAGTTTGCCAAGTTTCCATATTTTTGCATGATAACACGTTAATAGAAAACAAGCAAAGGAGATTTCAGACGTTTGTCCCAGCTGATTAGTTCAACACTTAATTAGACATATGACATCAGGCATTTTATCCCAATGGATCTAGATGAATCATTCGGTTTGGATAATTTTATGCAAATTGGTGCGACATTGAAAAGATGCCTCCTCTGTTAGTTCAGCATTCGGCACATCACTTGAGAATGAAGGTTAAATGTTAAATGTAGTGTCAGGTGTGTTGCTGTAAGAATGTTTTGCATACACCTGAAGACCATGTTAACCAAAAGAGTATGTACTATGTTATCCACTTCAGTCTCACGCTTTTTTCTGTGCCCCCGACACGCAAAGCACACCATTTTCTAACCATAAGTGTCTACCCCCCCATCCCTAACCATAACCCCCCCGTCACCCCACATTTTGTGTATTCGTGCCCCCGTCACGAAAAGCACCCCATTTTTGTGTCCCTGTCATGAACCGATTTATTAATGTACTTTTCGTAATGCCATCACAAACTGACGTGAGACTGGGTTGATATTATTTCAGCTCCACTATCGTAGTTGTCCTGGATCAAGACTTAAGACCCAGGTTTTCAATTATTTCTGGACTTGGCCAAGTGTATCTGTACGTGGTGAAAGTGTTGAATTTGGAATGATATTCTGTATTTTTGGGAGTATTCATGTCTCTATCCTGAGCCTTTGAGACTGAGAGACACCTGATTTACAGAGTCATGATGTCACTGGACAGAGGTGTTTGGTGATGTTGATACCTTTGCGGGAGAATGAACTTTCAAGTCTTTACGTCCCTTTTGTGCGGTTTGAGACTTTGTGACCTCAGGTGACAGCTAGATGTCTTTGGTATTAGTTCTGCTTGGAAGATCTTTGGATACTGCTGGAATGACTTTGTATTAAACAAATGGTTACTTAGGCAGACTCAGATGAGGACTATGACTTGCATGGTGAGGGAGCGTCAGCTTTGGTTTTGGCCAAGTGGTGCATTTTTTTGTGGGCATGACAGAACATGCAGGTATGAAGGGTCAAAGTGATCAAAATTAATTGAAAGATTGAATGTGGTAAAAATGAAAGCAGTAAAACTTTGAATGTGGTAAAAATGAAAGTAGTAAAACAATTAATGTGGTTAAAAATGAAAGTAGTAAAACAATTAATGTGGTTAAAAATGAAAGCTTTTCTATTAGGGTTAGTACCTGGTACTGAGTGCTTTTTTAAGTACCTGCTCAGGAACGGTTCCGATACTAAAATGTGACGTCAACAGGCTGCCGGCCACTGATTGGTCAGAGAATGTCGTCACTGGACAAGTCGTGAGCGTGTTGTCCGAGACGAGAATTAAACCCGCCATTTTTAAATAGTCACAGTGGTGTTACAGAAACCGGGGTTTTTCTTTCATTTCATGGCAAGGTTTTTTTTTTTTTTTTACTCGCACTGGTCCGTGGATGAGTTGCGGACGTTTGTGTTTGGTGGTGGAGGAGAGAATACACAGAGGTGGATGAAGCGACGTGAAATGGGAAAATCTCCCAGTCTTTGGCTGCGCCCGGCTCACCGGACATTACAGCCACGCAGAGAACAGCTGAAAAAGCTTAAAAGTGATTACAGGACCACAACGACTGGAGTAGGTCGGACCGTAAGGGCTGGAAACGGTTCGACAGAAGGAACGCTGTTTATGGACACCGACCGACGAGCACCCGGAGGCAGGATGACCGCGACTTGGCCACGGCTTGTTGGAAGCGACGGATGGTAAGTGTTTTTGTGACTTTGTCTGTAGTCTGCTTGAAAGCACTGATTAACGTTACTTATCCCATTGGTGGGAAGCATACTTTAATGACGATTTTGAGTCTAAACCTGTGTTAAAGTAACATTGTTGTCTCATGTATGCAGACACAGTGAGCTAGCTGACTGCTAACTAGCGAGCTAGCTAACTCTGTGCTCCGCTTTCCTTCCTTTCCTTCCTTTCTTCTGACAGAAAAACACCTAAAGTCAGCATAACAACAAACGTTTACATCTAATTTAGTGCCATTACTGTATTTTTTTTAACATGTCGTGATTTTGTGTTTTTGTTGAAGAATCCAGTTCCATAAGCGAGGAGGGTTCGACCATCAACGTCCAGCACCGCACAGCAACGTGTCATCACTGGGAAGAATAATCGGGCAATCCGTGACGTGCTGGGAGAGCTTATCCACGCGATGTATGATCGGGGCGTGTGTCCTGCGCCCCCACCACAGGACTATAGACACATGGAACTTTTGTATAGTTTGTGTTGCACAGATTTTTGTATTTTTTTGGGGGGTGGGGGGGGGTATTTGCTCTTCTTCTAGTTGCAATAAACATTTTGACTTATGTAATTGTATCATAATTTGTCGTTTCTGGCTGAGTCAACAGTAAAAAACATTTTGTCATTGGCGTTTTGGTACAATGATGTACCATAACTTGGGATTTGCTACTCCAGAAGACACTGCACATTACACCTGGCTAAATCTAAATCTAAAGATGCTGGAATAATCATGTCTAAACTGAGATTTTAGCAAATGGTATTCAACATGAAAAGATTTAGTCACTTCAGTGATAGCACCATTACATCAAGGAATTCTGGCTATACTAGGTTTAGGGTTTGATGTGATGTAACATTTTACCACAAACTATTGTACTGTGATGTATAATTCTGCTGGATGACTTATACCAAACCAGAAGTAATTTATTCAGATATTTTGAACAACCAGTTTTACTGTCTGTTTACATCCATTTACATTTATGACCCCATTAAATGTAAAACTTATTTTACTACTGGATTTTGCTTAAACAGTTATTCAAACTGTTAGCATTTAATTTAAATCAGTAAACCTTGGTAACTTTTACAAATCAAATTGATGTTACACAAAAGTGGAGACATTTTAGCAAAAAGTACAAAAGTTTATTCAAAATTCACAGTGAAACATAACTGGTGTATGACGTGTAGGCAAATGACAGGTGACAAACAATATACAGTAGGTGTTTTTTGATTTACAGAAAGTGTTTGACACAATTAACCATGGAATACTATTAACTAAACTGCAGAAATATGGAATCAGAGGTCTGGCATATGAATGGATAACTAGTTATTTACAAGGTAGATTTCAGTATGTTCAATTCAATAATACAAATTCTGAGCTCAGGGAAGTCACATGTGGGGTGCCACAGGGCTCAGTGCTGGGTCCTTTGTTGTTTATAATCTATATAAATTATATAAGTTGGGTGTCGAGTTCACTGAGATGTGTCCTTTTTGCGGATGATACAACTGTGTTCTGTAGCGGTGAAAATCTTGAACAGCTTCTGGACATAGTGGAGAAAGAACTGGAAAAATTTAAGGTTTGGTTTGCTGCGAATAAGTTGTCACTCAACCTTGGGAAAACCAAATGTATTATATTTGGAAATAAACAGGCACCTAAATGTAAAAATTTAACTATAAACAATAAGGAAATTGAGTTAGTAAGAGAGAATACATTTTAGATGTTATAATTGATAATAAACTTAGCTGGAAACCACATATAAATTATGTGAAATCAAAATTGTCAAAAACTATAGCCATTTTGTATAAAGCCAAAGACGTACTGCCACAAGAAGGGTTACTTACTTTATATCATTCTCTGATGGTACCATATATGACATATTGTGTTGAGTCATGGGGAAACACTTACAAATCAAACACCACTCCAATATTCCTTTTGCAAAAACGAGCCATACGAATCATCTGCAATAAACATTATCATGAACCAACTCATTCTCTATTTGTGTCTTTACATTTATTAAAATTCATAGATTTGGTCGATTACATTACAATTCAAACTTTGTTTCGAGCGAAAAACCAAGCCTTACCGAGACATGTCCAGAGTCTGTTCAGATTGAGGGAATCCAGATATAGTTTAAGAGGTTGTGCAATTTTTATGAAACCACCACTAAGAACAAATGTAAAGGGTTTTTGTGTGTCTGTGGTTGGGGTGAAGAAATGGAACAAATGTTCAACAGAGGTTAGAATGAGTGGTACCTTAGTAAGATTTAAGAAACTACTCAAAAAGAACATCATGTCTAAGTATCATAAAGAAGCAAATATAATTTGATTTATAGGGAATGTTCAATTTATAAGTGGGATTTATTGTATATTTGAATGTGTGGGTATGTATATGCATATGTACATATATAGATATGGGTAGGTGTATATGTATATATGTATATAAGTGACCGTGTATATGTATGTATATATATATGTATATATTTATGTATGTAAAGTATATACGTATGTATATAGGTATATATGGCACAGCCCAAGCAGAGGGTCACTCCCAAGAGCCTGGTCTGTTTGAGGTTTCTTCCTTATAGGGAGTTTTTCCTCACCACAGTTGCCTAGTGCTCGCTCTGGGGGTTGGTAAGGTTAGTCCTTACTTGCGTTAAGTGCCTTGATTTGATTTTCTTGTGATCTGGTACTATATAAATATAATTATAAGTGAATAGTATATTGATGTGTATGTCTGTTTGTCGACATGTAGTAGTGAATTTGTATTTATGTAAATATGACTGATTAGAATTGATGGACTTGTACTAGCAGGGGTGGGCGCTAATAAGCTTTGCTTCAGCCCACACCCTTTCGGACTCACTAGTTTTGTTTATGCGTTTGTGGAATTGTTCATTTTTTTCTATTTGAATATTTTGTGTGCCGAATAAAACTTTGTCACTCACTTTGTATCCCATTCTGTGGCATGAACCTTTGCAGCAGTGTCTCTGAGAAAACCATCTGAAACACACACATACAGCATACATATTTTAATTAGTGCTGTCAGGTTATTAAAAAAAATAATGTAATTGATTACAGGGTTTGTGATTAGTTAATCTAAATCAATCATTTAATTGCAGGTATATTTAAAAAAATCTGTGTGTGTTTGGGGCATTTAATAATCTGGTAAACAGGGTGTGGGTTATTTCTGTTACACATCAAGCAGGTATTAAGCTGTAAATTGATCTTAAATTGGGAGAACTGTCTAACTGTAATTTGGATGGGTTAAATGCAGACAAATTACATTGTATTTATGTGTACAATGACAATAAAAGGCTGTATTATAAAGAATGCCTATAAAAACAGAATTGTGGGAGTTTGGAAGCTGATTCTTTCTGCACAATATGACTCCTTTAATAATTATCTTATGAGATTTCATATTTAAATTTGTCCATTGAACATTAAAATCTGGATGAAAAACAAATCAAACGTTTTTAATGCATTTTAACCTGTTCCGAGTTCAGTGACGACGTTAACGGCCATTAAAACCGAATTAACATTTTGTGCATGAACGTCAGTAAACGCACAAACTCCCACGTTTGATTTTTAACAATAGTTATCAAAGCAAGTTACTTCAGTATAAAAAGTATTGACATCCAACACATTTATTGCTCTCAGAAACGTGTCTTCATTTACAGACCAAGTCACTGACGTCTAAACAGAATGGAGTAAAGTGTGACAGGTGCTGTAATTAATTAATCTAAATGAACGCTTTATTTTGACAACCACAGTTTTAATACTTAATAGCGACAGCCTGCAGTTATTACTTGCTTACCTTCATGCTTTGTCTCTTCGTCTCTAGCAGCTCGTATCTTCTCATCTTCATATTGTGTATGAACTCCCAAAGTCTTCTGTACTTTTCAAGCATGTTTCGTCTCGTCGCCAGCAACTTTCTCTTAAAAACTCACAGAGCAGCAAACACACGGAGTCCACCATTGTTTATGTTTGTGTCACGTAGAAAACAACATCATTTGTGCGCTCTTCGCCTGTGACTCCCAATGGCACCACCCCGCGGTCAGTGACATGCACAGTGGCTCTGGACTACAAATTTCCACTGTCGCAACAGTGGCTGCTGCCGTATTCCAATCCAGTGGAAGTGAGCAAAATTGCACAGTTGACGGGGTGAATGATAAAACTGAAGTGGGTAAAGTGGACCTGCTAAAACTGAGGCAGTGAATGGAAACATTCAACATTAAATCAAGTGCAGCAAATGATACAATTGAAGTGGGTAAAGTAGAGGTACTAAAATCGAGGCAGTGAATTTAATATTTATAAGATTAATATTTACCATAATATGATTTTAATGGCATCCAAATTTAGTGATTCTAATTTTCAAAGGGGCAATATTAATCAGATGTCTTTTACGTCACTCATGTTCATGTTTAGTACTTCACACCTTCCATTTTTATCAAGTCCAGTTTTACCCTTTTGATTTTTTAACCACATTCAGTATTTACTGCTTTCACTTTTAACCACATTAATTGTTTTACTGCTTTCATTTTCACCACATTCAAAGTTTTACTGCTTTCATTTTTACCACAATCTAGGTTTTACTGCGTTCATATTTACCACATTCAATATTTCAATTAATTTTGATCACTTTGACCCTTCATATGCACGTGCCTCAGTGTTGAAGACCCCAATGGCTGGAGAAGGCCAAGGGGATGCCCACATTTCACTTGGCCACACCTGTTGTGAAAGTGTAGGAACACGGACCCACAACAGGGGGCGCAAATGAACGGACAATGGAGTAAGTCAAAATAACAACGCTTTACTGTTGTGAATGTGCACAACGAATACAACCAATCACGGAAATCAACAACAGTCAATTCACAAAAGTGTCGTGTGGGCAGGCTCGAAGATAGGAGATGCCTCTCCAAGGTAAGACCGGAACCACACGGCTTCCTCCGCCACAGGACCCCGGGAATACTGGAGCCGCCAAGTCCCGAACTCCCAGGTGGCCACTGCCTCCGCGTGTCGGACCTGGTACTGCTGGCGAGGAACATAGGACAGTTAGATGGGGGCGCGTTTGCACCCAGGACTCCGAACACCAGGGAAGTTACCTCCACCTCTCGTTGGAAGAGTAATCCACAAACTAGCACAATCCAAAAAGATACACTCCGTTAGCTTCGATACGTTACCTCTCCGGTAGAAACGATATCTCGGCAATGAGGTGGAGGTGCCGTCCTGCTGATATACCCCACTGATGATTGCCGTCAGCTGTCTCAGGTGATGGGTGACAGCTGTCACCGTAGCTGCTCCCGTGAGGCGGCGGCGCCCTCTGGTGCCTGGAGCCCGCACTCCAGGCAGGGCGCCCTCTGGTGGTGGTGGGCCAGCAGTACCTCCTCTTCAGCGGCCCACACAACAGGACCCCCCCCCTCAACGGGCGCCTCCTGGCGCCCGACCGGGCTTGTCCGGGTTCTTCACCCAGGAGCGTTCTTCGGGACCGTACCCCTCCCAGTCCACCAGATATTGAAAGCCCCGGCCCATCAGTCGGACATCCAACAACCGGCGCACTGTCCAAGCCGGCTCGCCATCGATGATCCGGGCAGGAGGTGGTGCCGGACCGGGTGTACAGACGGGCGAGGTGTGATGGGGCTTGAGCTTTGACGCATGAAATACTGGATGGATCCGCAGTGAGGCTGGAAGCCGAAGCCTCACTGCGGCGGGATTGATGACCTTGAGAATTTTAAACGGTCCTATGTACCTGTCCTGCAGTTTTGGGGAGGTCACTTGTAGTGGGATGTCCTTGGTGGACAACCACACTTCCTGCCCGGGACGATACGTAGGGGCCGGAGTCCGCCGCCGGTCTGCATGGGTCTTCGCCCTCATCCGGGCCTTCAACAAAGCAGAACGGGCGGCACGCCACACCCGACGGCACTTCCGCAGGTGGGCCTGGACCGAGGGCACACCGACCTCTCCCTCAACCACCGGGAACAATGGGGGCTGATACCCCAAACACACCTCAAAGGGGGAGAGGCCGGTGGCTGATGACACTTGACTGTTGTGGGCGTACTCGATCCAGGCCAGATGAGTACTCCAGGCCGCCGGGTGCGCGGCTGTCACACAACGCAGTGTTTGCTCCATTTCTTGATTGGCCCGCTCTGCTTGCCCGTTGGTCTGGGGGTGATACCCGGATGAGAGACTGACCGTGGCCCCCAGTTCCCGGCAAAAGCTCCTCCAGACATGCGAGGAGAACTGGGGACCGCGATCGGAGACGATGTCTGATGGTATCCCATGCAGGCGGACGACGTGGTGGACCAGGAGGTCCGCTGTCTCCTGGGCCGTTGGGAGCTTCGGGAGGGCCACGAAGTGGGCCGCCTTGGAGAATCGGTCCACTATCGTGAGGATGACGGTGTTTCCCTGGGACGGCGGGAGGCCCGTGACAAAATCCAGGCCGATGTGGGACCAGGGGCGATGAGGCACGGGCAGCGGCTGTAGCAGTCCCGGAGCCTTGCGATGGTCGGCCTTGCCCCTGGCGCAGGTGGTACAGGCCTGGATATAGTCCCGGACGTCGGCCTCCAGGGACGCCCACCAGAAGCGCTGCCGGACAACTGCCACGGTTCTTCGCACCCCTGGATGACAGGAGAGCTTAGAGCCGTGACAGAAGTCCAGGACTGCAGCCCTTGCCTCTGGTGGGACGTAAAGTCTGTTCTTTGGTCCAGTCCCGGGGTCCGGGCTTCGTGCCAGGGCCTCCCGGACGGTTCTCTCTACGTCCCAGGTGAGGGTGGCCACGATAGTGGACTCCGGGATGATGGGTTCCGGTGGATCCGACAACTCCGCTTTGACTTCGTCTTCGTGTACCCGGGACAAGGCATCCGATTTCTGGTTCTTGGTCCCGGGCCAGTAGGTGATGCGGAAGTCAAAACGGCCGAAGAACAGTGACCAGCAGGCTTGCCTGGGATTCAGCCGCTTGGCGGTCCTGATATATTCCAGGTTCCGGTGGTCAGTGAAAACCGTGAATGGCACGGACGTTCCCTCCAACAGGTGTGTCCACTCTTCAAGAGCCTCTTTCACCGCAAGGAGTTCTCGGTTGCCGACGTCATAGTTCCGTTCAGCCGGGGTCAACCTGCGGGAAAAATAGGCACACGGATGAAGGACCTTATCGGTCTTCCCACTCTGGGACAGCACAGCTCCTATCCCTGAGTCCGAGGCGTCCACTTCAACCACTAACTGGCGACTAGGATCGGGCTGCACCAGAACGGGTGCAGATGAGAAGCGCCGTTTCAACTCCTTGAACACGGCATCGCAACGATCCGACCAGGTGAAGGGGACTTTTGGTGAGGTCAGGGCTGTCAGGGGGCTAACAACCTGACTGTAGCCCTTAATGAACCTCCTGTAGAAATTCGCAAAGCCGAGGAACTGTTGCAGCTTCCTACGGCTTGTGGGTTGGGGCCAGTCTCTCACCGCCGCAACCTTGGCCGGATCAGGAGCGACGGAGTTGGGGGAGATGATGAACCCCAGGAAGGACAAAGAGGTGCGGTGAAACTCACACTTCTCGCCCTTAACAAACAGCCGGTTCTCCAATAACCGCTGCAGGACCTGACGTACATGTCGGACATGGGTCTCAGGATCCGGAGAAAAGATGAGTATGTCGTCTAAATATACGAAGACGAATCGGTGCAGGAAGTCCCGCAAGACATCATTAACCAATGCTTGGAACGTCGCTGGAGCATTTGTAAGACCGAACGGCATGACCAGGTACTCAAAATGACCTAACGGGGTGTTAAATGCCGTCTTCCACTCGTCTCCCTTCCGGATCCGAACCAGGTGATACGCATTCCTAAGATCAAGCTTGGTGAATATCTTGGCTCCATGCAGGGGCGTGAACACCGAATCCAACAAGGGTAAGGGGTATCGGTTACGAACCGTGATTTCGTTCAGCCCCCTGTAATCGATGCATGGACGTAATCCGCCATCCTTTTTCCCCCACAAAAAAGAAACCCGCACCCATCAGGGAGGTGGAATTCCGGATCAACCCGGCAGCCAAAGAGTCCCGGATGTAGGTCTCCATTGATTCGCGTTCAGGTCGTGAGAGGTTGTACAGCCTACTGGACGGGAACTCAACGCCTGGAACCAAATCAATGGCACAATCATACGGGCGGTGCGGGGGAAGGGTGAGTGCCAGATCCTTGCTGAACACCTCCGCAAGGTCATGGTACTGCACCGGCACCGTCCCTAGATTGGGCGGGGCTCTGACCTCCTCCCTGGCCTGGGAACCGGGAGGAACCGAGGAACCTAAACATACCCGATGGCAGGTCTCGCTCCACTGAACCACTACCCCGGACGGCCAATCGATCCGGGGATTGTGTTTCAACATCCAGGGAAAACCTAAAATCACACGGGAGGTGGCCGGAGTCACGAAAAACTTGATTTCCTCCCGGTGATTCCCCGACACCACCAGAGTTACTGGTGGTGTCTTGTGAGTGATTGGAGGGAGTAGGGAGCCATCTAGCGCCCGTACCTGCACCGGCGAGGTAAGCGCCACCAGAGGGAAAATCTCCCTGGCCCATTTGCTGTCTAGCAAATTCCCTTCTGAGCCCGTGTCCACCAGTGCTGGGGCCTTCAGGGTTAAATCCTCATAAAGGATTGTAACTGGGAGTCGTGTGGCGATGTGGGTGTGTCCCACATGAACGTCTCGGCCCACCCCTAGCCCAGTTTCTAGGGGCGGGCGTTGGTGTTTAACCGCTCGGGGCAGTCCCTTACTTGATGCTCAATCGAGCCACAAACAAAACACGCCCCGCGGGCCAGCCTCCTTTGTGTGACCGGTGCCCTAAATGTTGCCCTACTCGTGTCCATAGCTTCGTCAGCAGGGGGGGCTGTAACCGCACGGAGCGCAGGGGCCGTGGAGCGTGGGGAGGGCGGAACGCGGTCGGAACCGGACGGGAGAGGGACGACGCGTGCCTGGCCACGCCCTTCGTCTTGTTCCCGACGGCGCTCATTTAACCGATTGTCTAAACGTATAACAAGATCGATAAGCCCATCTAAATCCCGCGGTTCGTCCTTAGCCACCAGGTGCTCCTTGAGGACCAACGACAGTCCGTTTACGAAGGCGGCGCGGAGGGCAGCGCTATTCCAGCCGGACCTCGCAGCCGCGATGCGGAAGTCGACTGCATAGGCAGCTGCGCTCCGGCGCCCCTGTCTCATTGACAGCAGCACGGCTGAAGCGGTCTCTCCTCTATTAGGGTGATCGAACACCGTTCTGAGCTCCCTCACAAACCCATCATATGTCAGAAGGAGCCGTGAACTTTGCTCCCAGAGCGCTGTAGCCCAAGCGCGTGCCTCACCACGAAGCAGATTTATCACATAAGCTACTTTGCTAGCGTCAGTCGCGTACATGACGTGACGCTGTGCGAATACGAGCGAACACTGCATAAGAAAATCCGTGCACGTCTCCACACAGCCTCCGTACGGCTCTGGGGGGCTTATGTATGCTTCAGGGGAAGGTGGGAGGGGTCGTTGGACAACCAGTGGAACGTCGCTGTTACGCACAGGTTCTACGGGAGGGAGAGCCGCAGCGGCGCCCGGAGGGCGTGCTTCCACCTGCGCGGCGAGAGCCTCCACCCTGCGGTTCAGGAGGACGTTCTGCTCGGTCATCAAATCCAACCGAGTCGTGAAAGCGGTGAAGATCCGCTGCAACTCACCGATTACCCCTCCTGCGGACGCCTGTGCGCCTTGTTCTTCCATTGGCCGTTCAACAGCCGGTTGACGCCCCTCGGGATCCATGACGCTGGCCGAGATATCCTGTTGTGAAAGTGTAGGAACACGGACCCACAACAGGGGGCGCAAATGAACGGACAATGGAGTAAGTCAAAATAACAACGCTTTACTGTTGTGAATGTGCACAACGAATACAACCAATCACGGAAATCAACAACAGTCAATTCACAAAAGTGTCGTGTGGGCAGGCTCGAAGATAGGAGACGCCTCTCCAAGGTAAGACCGGAACCACACGGCTTCCTCCGCCACAGGACCCCGGGAATACTGGAGCCGCCAAGTCCCGAACTCCCAGGTGGCCACTGCCTCCGCGTGTCGGACCTGGTACTGCTGGCGAGGATCAAAGGACAGTTAGATGGGGGCGCGTTTGCACCCAGGACTCCGAACAGCAGGGAAGTTACCTCCACCTCTCGTTGGAACAGTAATCCACAAACTAGCACAATCCAAAAAGATACACTCCGTTAGCTTCGATACGTTACCTCTCCGGTAGAAACGATATCTCGGCAATGAGGTGGAGGTGCCGTCCTGCTGATATACCCCACTGATGATTGCCGTCAGCTGTCTCAGGTGATGGGTGACAGCTGTCACCGTAGCTGCTCCCGTGAGGCGGCGGCGCCCTCTGGTGCCTGGAGCCCGCACTCCAGGCAGGGCGCCCTCTGGTGGTGGTGGGCCAGCAGTACCTCCTCTTCAGCGGCCCACACAACAACACCAGGCAGATGGTTACCTTTGAGAGGTGGGGATGGACCAGTACATACTGTACCACATGAAATATTTTACATTATGTAGGGAATAAAGTTCATGTTATCACACGGGTGTTACATCTTATTGCAAATGACCTAGGACTATTCCAAATGTTTTGACCAACTGAAGATAAAGGGCACTTCTTACACTCAGCCAATACAAATGTATGTCTCAAGATAAATGAAAGAATGCCAAAAAGAGAACTTTCATCTGAATTCATGAACATGTTATGGTACACAGGTAAACAGTTAAGGGAGTCACATATCTTTCATCATAAGATGAAAACATTACACAGAATAAAGAAAGTACAACAAGGTTTGGACTGCTTTTGATGCCCTGGAAGGCATTGGTCTTATATGCAGCGGAAAATTCATCACATCCTGGAAATTCTTTGGCCCAAAACCATTTTGAAGGAAGAGCTGAAGAATTACACAGAAAAAAAAAAGTTAGTGTGTGTTAGAAGATGCAAATGGGGTTGTATTGGCCGCACACTGAAGAAACCAGGCTCCAAGATCACAGAGCATGCATTCATGTGAAAACCACTGGAAAAAAGAAACAAAGGATAGACAAAACACAATTGCAGGAAAACCATCTTACTCAAAGTAGATAATATAAGAGGGATAATAGCCAAAGAACTGTAAGCCATTATGTCTGATGGAAAATGGTTATGTTCCCAAATAAACTAACAGGATTAATGATAACAATGATCATATCTTATCAGCCGCTGCACTATCAAAGGAAATGTTTGTATTTTTAACTGTATGATAAGTTGCTGAAACAGTTTTTAATTCATGCATTTTCTCTAGGAGTGAGTTACACATTCATTTAGGTAACTTCATAAGTTTAATACTCCAGTCTGTGGGAACAGAAAAGAAGTAAAGATTTGGCAAAATTGTGTTTTGTACGCAGAGAGCTTGGAGAGCATCTTCAAAGTGCTGTGCCTGAAGCACGGCTAATCGGTTTAAATGAGGCTTTTTTGTTCTTGCTGTTTTCACTTGGCCTTAACATGACTGGAACACCATCCTTTCCTTGTCTCCTCTCCTACATCACTGCCACCGTCCCTCAGCTCCAACAATCCAGCCCTGCCATCTCTCTTCAAGAGCTGTCACCAGCAGATGTTCTACTAGAGTGTCACCAATTGGTCTCCATGAAACCAGTGAGAGCACTTGTATGTGCCTCTTTATTATGTGCCAAAATCATGTTGTTACCATGAAAGGCACTCAGAGAGCACCACGGTCCCTCTGTTTATATTTTTTCTTTCTTTGATCGTGAATGCTGACTTTCCTTTCTGATTGCTAATCTGTAATCTACATCCCGATCTTTGCTCCTGATCATTGAGCAGTGATCTTAATCGGTGACATTTGGTGCTGCCTGCTGTCATTTGATTTTGGCCTCTGATCCTGATTGCTGACCTTTGATCCTAATCACTGAGATTTGATAGTAATCAGTCATATTTGACCCTGACTGCTGCAGTCAGCAGGGTGGCTTAGTGGTTAGCAGTGGTTTTCTCTGGGTACTCCTGTTTCCTCCCATTATCAAAAAAAAAAAAAAAAAAAAAGCTTATTTAGCATCGGCTTCTTTTTCTACCTGTGACAAAGGCAGCATCTCTACATCTGCAGCAGGTCCCTGGCTGCTGGACAGTGGCTGCCAACTGCTCCTAGTGGTTGGAGGAAAAATGTCATTGTATGTATTCATCTATGTGCAATGACAATAAAGGCCCTTCCCTTTGGGATTACTACACCCTAGGGACTACTTTGTGTCCCTAGGGTGAATGATAAGTTTGCAGGTCATAGAGCTTTTTCTTATCATGCCCCTGTTCTGTGGAATGATCTCCCTGCCTCAATAAAATAGTCAGATTCTGTGGAGACTTTCAAGTCCAGACTTAAGATGCGCTTATTTTCCCTTTCATATGGCTAGCACACTGGCATACTATAGTTCTACGCTTTTTACTCTTTTAATTCATTTTATTAGGAAACAGAGCACGCCGCAGCCTCAACTTTACCTAAATTTTGGGTCTTTTACTGAAGCTTAGGGCTAGTGGCCGGCGATCACCTTCGTATTTCCTGTTTTTCTTGTTGTTTATTGCTGACAAATTATACTGTATTTCTTGTCTTTCTGATACCTGATTCTGTTTTTTCTCTCTGTTTAAGGTGCAGCTCCATCCAGAGATGGGTGTGGTATTTGTGCTGGAGACCCTCCTGTCCTGTGCACCAACAGCATTTACTGTATATTCGTTTAGTGAATTCTGTAATTTGTGTCTGTAGCATGGCCCAAGCAGAGGGTCACCCCTTTGAGTCTGGTCTGCTTGAGATTTCTTCCTCAGAGGGAGTTTTTCCTTACCACTGTTGCTCTGGGGGTTAGTAAGGTTAGATCTTACTTGCGTGAAGCTCCTTGAGGCAACTCTGTTGTGATTTGGCGCTATATAAATTAAAATAAATTGAAAAAAAAAATTGAAAAATTCCCTTTACGGTCATTCAGTGTAGATCCTCATCACTGAATTTTGATCCTGATCAATCATATTTGACCCTGGTTATTGTCATTCAGTGTTGACCTCTAATCCTTATCACTGTCCTTTGATCTTGATCACTGAGTTCTGGTCCTGATCAGTCATATTTGACCCTTGTTATTGTCATTCAGTGTTGACCTCTAATCCTTATCACTGTCCTTTCATCTTGATCACTGAGTTCTGGTCCTGATCAGTCATATTTGACCCTGGTTATTGTCATTCAGTGTTGACCTCTAATCCTTATCAATGTCCTTTGATCTTGATCACTGAGTTCTGGTCCTGATCAGTCATATTTGACCCTACTTATGAATGAATGAATGAATGAATGAAATTTATTTCAGCATCAACACAGTACAGACACAACATATCAAAACAAATCAAAACAAAAACCAAAACCAAAATTTGCACTGTGTGTCTGAAAAGGGGTGGGAAGAAGCAAAGCTTATAAGTTACCCACCCCTATACCAAAAATCCAGTCCAACACATTTTACACTTATACTCCAAAAAAAAAAAAAAAATAAAAAAAAAAATAGGACTCATAAATACATATCCATTTTTGCTCACACTCCTATATATACATACATTCCCCACAGATACATACCATACATTAACAAATTTATACATCATATTTATACATTAAATTCAATTTCCTTTTCCAATATATCCAGAAATTAATAGGTTTTTATAACGTTTCTTAAAACAAACTAAAGAACTACATAATCTAATTTCAACAGGACATTTATTCCAAATCTTCACCCCCTTAACTGAAACACAAAAACCCTTTATATTAGTGCATACGGGAGGCCTCTTAAATACAGCACATCCTCGTAAACTATATCCAGAATCCCTTATCTTGAACAGGTTCTGGACATAAAGTGGTAAGGCTCGATTATTGCTTTGTACAAGTTTGTATTGTGATATAATCCACTAAATCTCTAAATTTCAATAAATTTCAAATCATAAACAAAGAATTGCGTTGACTCAAGATAATGTTTGTTACAAATAATTCTAATGGCATGTTTTTGTAAGAGAAATACTTGATTGGTATTTGATTTATAAGTGTTACCCCAAGACTCCACACAATATGTCATATATGATACTACTAAAGAATGATATAAAGTGAGTAATCCTTCCTGTAACAGTGTGTCCTTGACCCTGTACATGATGGCGATAGATTTTGACATTTTCAATTTATATAATTTATATGCGGTTTCCAGCTGAGTTTATTATCAATTATAACACCAAGGAATTTATTCTCAGTCACTGTCTCTATTTCCATATTGTTAATGGTTACATTTTTACATTTAGGTACAAATTTATTTCCAAATATAATACATTTAGTTTTTCCAAGGTGAAGTGACAATTTATTAGCGTTAAACCAAGCCTTGAATTTATCCAATTCATTTTCCACAGTATCCAAAAGCTGTTCAAGATTATCACCACTACAAAACACAGTTGTGTCATCTGCAAAAAGGACACACCTCAGTACTCTTGACACCCAACTTATATCATTTATATATAGTATAAATAACAGGGGTCCTAACACCGAACCCTGGGGCACCCCACACATAATTTCCCGAAGTCCAGAATTAATGTTATTATAATGAACATACTGAAACCGACCATGTAAATAACTATTTATCCAATCATATGCTAATCCTCTAATTCCGTATTTCTGTAATTTGGTTAATAATATTTCATGGTTAACTGTATCAAACGCTTTCTGTAAATAAAAAAAAATACCTACTGTATATTGCTTATTATCTACTGCAGTCACTATATTTTCGATAAAATCCATCAATGCATGTGATGTAGATCTAGATTTTCTAAATCCATACTGTTCTTCACAAAGTATCTCATGCTTTTGCAAGTAATTATTCAATCTTTTACAAAAATTTTTTCTAGTATTTTCGAAAATTGTGGTAAAAGTGAAATAGGTCTGTAATTGGAAAAAGTGTGTTTGTCCCCGGTTTTAAACATAGGTATTACTTTTGCTATCTTCATCTGAGAAGGAAGTTTACCAGAACTTAATGATATATTACAAATATAGCTGAAAGGTTTCGCTATACAATCAATAATTTTTTTCAGAAAAGCCATATCAAAATTATTAAAATCCTTTGTTTTCTTACTTTTGGAATTATGCACCAGATCAATTATCTCTTCTTCATTGGTTGCACCAACAAACATTGACACAGATTTATTAAATGTTATCTTATTTTCAAAAAAAATTTGTGCTCGTTGAGTCGATATTACTAGCTATTTTTTTCCCCACATTGACAAAAAATTCGTTAAAATGGTCAGCAATAGACTCATTGTCTTCAATCACAGTATTATTCAAGAGAAAAAAAAGAAGGATATCTCTAACATTTTTACTCTTTTTATTATTTCATTTGAAATGTTCCATGTATTTTTATATTATTCTTGTTTTTAACGAGTAGCTCGCTATAGTATTTTTTCTTACTAAATCTCATAATATAAATTAGTTTATTCTTATAAATTTTATATTTACTTTCAGCTTCCTTGTTCTTAATTTTATAAATTGTTTATACAATAATTCTTCTTTTTACATGCTCTCTGAAGTCCCTTAGTTATCAATCAATCAGTCAATCAATCATTTTTTTATATAGCGCCAAATCACAACAAACAGTTGCCCCAAGGCGCTTTAATATTGGAAGGCAAGGCCATACAATAATTATTAAAACCCAACGGTCAAAACGCCCCCTGGTGAGCAAGCACTTGGCTACAGTGGGAAGGAAAAACTCCCTTTAACAGGAAGAAACCTCCAGCAGACCAGGCTCAGGGAGGGGCAGTCTTCTGCTGGGACTGGTGGGGGCTGAGGGAGAGAACCAGGAAAAAGACATGCTGTGGAGGGGAGCAGAGATCGATCACTAATGATTAAATGCAGAGTGGTGCATACAGAGCAAAAAGAGAAAGAAACAGTGCATCATGGGAACCCCCCAGCAGTCTACGTCTATAGCAGCATAACTAAGGGATGGTTCAGGGTCACCTGATCCAGCCCTACTATAAGCTTTAGCAAAAAGGAAAGTTTAAGCCTAATCTTAAAAGTAGAGAGGGTGTCTGTCGTGTGCCAGTTATCCATGGTTTATTGCTGTATCGATTAGTGTATATTTTGTCAACAAGAGGACAATGTTTATCATATAACTTAGAAATAGAGGAAATGAAACCATCATAGGATACATCAACATCATCAACATAAACTTCATTCCATTCTGACGTAGTAATCCTCCCTTAAATTGTCATTCAGTGTTGACCTCTAATCCTTATCACTGTCCTTTGATCTTGATCACTGAATTCTGGTCCTGATTAATCATATTTGACCCTGTTACTGTCATTCAGTGTTGACCTCTAATCCTTATCACTGTCCTTTGATCTTGATCACTGAGTTCTGGTCCTGATCAGTCATATTTGACCCTGGTTGCTGTTATTCAATCTTTACCTCTGATCCTGATCACTGACCTTTGACCCTAAACACTGACCTTTGATCATGATCACTAACCTTTGATCCCAATCAGTCATGTTTGACTTTGATTGCTGTCATTCAGTCTTGGCCTCTGATTAATGTTCTTTAATCAAGGACTCTGATCATTTCAAACAAGGAAAAGCGATATCCCCTTGTGCATACACGTGCTGAACAAATTCCATTATTTCAAAACAATAAATAAAGTGGTGGTTTTCATTCCTTTTTGTGGACTGAATGATGGTTGTGTTCCACCATCTTTCAGGGGCTTTCAGGTCTTAATCACTACATATTTGGCAGTCAATATCTCTGTGGTCAAACTTGGTAATTTATTGAGTGAAGACTCAGGGGATTGAATCCTAGTTACTTCTGGCTGTGTATTAAAGGTTTTTTTGACGAAGACGCTGAATCCCAAATTGAGAAGGGTTCAGGTGCATAGACCCTCCAGGCATTGGTGTTTAATTTGGATATGTTCCTGTCAAATATGTAAATACAGCATGTTTTTTAGGGAGAGAGTGAGGAGCGCACTGTGCGCCACCAGTGCAAATAGACATGGTACTCATGTGTTAAGTGAAACTGAACCAAGCATTTAGTTCTATAAAATCCAAGTCCTTTGAAGCCACTTTTTTCAGTGACCCTGCATCAGCACTTTATCACTGAGAGAGCCTGAAGTGACCTGTTAGGAGGAGGATGCAGCAGTGGTGTACACTTTGGATAAGATTTTCGTTTTATTTGGTCTTTGTAGCCTGAATTTAGTATGTTAGCAGATCATTTTATTTGCCAGATGTCTTCTGTCCATGCCATCTCAACATGTCCGTCACGATGTCTAGTCTGCACCTTGTCATTCCTTAGCATTCATTCATTTTCTACACCCACTTACTCCAATCAAGGGTCACAGGGGAGTTGGAGCCTATCCCAGCAGTGATAGGGCGTGAGGCGGGGTACACCTTGGACAGGACACCAGACAAGTGTGGTTGGACCCCACACTCGTCTCCAACAACAGAAAGAATGATGTAGAACAACAAGAAAGTATGTTCTGCCTAGATACTAGGAGGCCACCTATGCTTTGAACAAGATGAAGAACAAGTTAAGTCCTATATCGGCCCTGAGGCCCATTGTTGCCTGAGCTTATCCCAAGATTCTGCAGTGTGAAGCAGATGAGAGTCTATGACTCCCTCATGATGGGACACCAGTCCAATGCAGGTTACTTCCCCAGCCATAGCCGGTACCATTTACAGCTGGGTGGACTGGGACAATACAGATATAATGTCTTGTTCAAGGATACAGCCAGATAGCATGACCAGGATTAGAACCCAGTTCTACATATTGGTAGCCCAACTCCTTATCCTCGTAAGCTACTTGCTCTGTGCGTAAACCAACAAGGAGCAAAGTACTAGGAACCTGTAAGAATAGGAGAAAGAGGTTTGAAAAGATGAAAAATCTCCATCTGTCACTGCAGTCAAACTTATTATTATGAATCATAAGTGGTTGAATCCTCTGATTTTCTTTGACTTCTTTGTTGTGGTTGGCTGTTACATATCAGATTGACATTGTTTAGAAGTTGTAATTATCAAGATAGTTGTGGGCACATTATACAAAACCTCAGTTGGCTCAGGGCTGCATGCACAAAGAAAAAAGGAAAACAGAAAAAAAAAATGAATTCAGTAGAATAGACGTTTCCCCATCGGGCCACTAAACAATGCACAGAGCTGTCTGCAACAGCAGGATATCTGTTTTTACAAGAATTACTTACTGACAAGTGAAGCCGGTCCCTCATTGTCAGTTCACATCTACGTAGTGTGTTGGCAGTTACCTAAAGGAAATAACTAATCTCACAATGAGGTACCCGGATTCTATTCTGGTTTGGTCGAAGAAATTACCACAACCTCCCTGGGTAACCCAACAGAGCACCTGTTTCCAGCATAGAAAGTAATCCAGAAGGGACATTGCCAGAGTGATTAAATTCTGACTGCATGAATACTGAACAGATTTTGTGCCTGTTCATGTCCATTTAAATGACTTTGTGGTATGTTCTCTGCCATCGTTTGTATTTCTTTATTCACAAACTTTTAAAAACAAAGTTGTACAGCAAAATAGAATAAAACACAGAAAAGAAATAAATAACGTTAAAAACAGCACCAGGCCTTTACCCTGTACACAGGTGTGTAATTATAACCGTACTTTCTTGCTCGCTGAGCAAATTTACCTCACAATTATCCTTCATTGCACACAGTTCTATAATTTCTTGTGCAAGTCTGAATAGCTCTTCGTCAAAATTATGGCCTAGTTCAAAAATAATGAAACCTAACAGGTGATTTGCATTGCATTTGCCATGAACAAGCCATTATTTTATTTCGCACCATCCAGATTTATCTGAGTTGCCTATTGTCTCTTTGACAGGTACTGAAAA